>NW_026088533.1:0-60713 GCF_022605725.1 Anthonomus grandis grandis
CCTTCAAAGTTTGGGTTTTTTCATTTTTCGGGTATACCCCCCCGTATCAAATTTTTTCACCAAAAATTGATTTTTTTCGAAATCAAACTAAGTATACCAGCGTCTTATTTGGATCACCTAGATTACGAAAACACCGGGTTATAACAGGATCCGAGCAGAACTAAGGAAATGAGAGCACTTTGAAAATCCTGAAAAAGTCGTTTTCGACGTCCGTTTTTGAGGCCAAAAATGGGCATCAAAAATGCCATATCTCGGCTATCGTAAGAGCTACGACCTTGCGGATGGTCTCGTTGGATTCAGAATGACGAAACTAAGACAAAACCGTTGGAATTTTCCCGATAGCTCCCATAGAAGCCGAGATATCGACCTTCAAAGTTTGGGTTTTTTCATTTTTCGGGTATACCCCCCCGTATCAAATTTTTTCACCAAAAATTGATTTTTTTCGAAATCAAACTAATTATATCAGCGTCTTATTTGGATCACCTAGATTACGAAAACACCGGGTTATAACAGGATCCGAGCAGAACTAAGGGAATGAGAGCACTTTGAAAATCCTGAAAAAGTCGTTTTCGACGTCCGTTTTTGAGGCCAAAAATGGGCATCAAAAATGCCATATCTCGGCTATCGTAAGAGCTACGACCTTGCGGATGGTCTCGTTGGATTCAGAATGACGAAACTAAGAGAAAACCGTTGGAATTTTCCCGATAGCTCCCATAGAAGCCGAGATATCGACCTTCAAAGTTTGGGTTTTTTCATTTTTCGGGTATACCCCCCCGTATCAAATTTTTTCACCAAAAATTGATTTTTTTCGAAATCAAACTAAGTATACCAGCGTCTTATTTGGATCACCTAGATTACGAAAACACCGGGTTATAACAGGATCCGAGCAGAACTAAGGGAATGAGAGCACTTTGAAAATCCTGAAAAAGTCGTTTTCGACGTCCGTTTTTGAGGCCAAAAATGGGCATCAAAAATGCCATATCTCGGCTATCGTAAGAGCTACGACCTTGCGGATGGTCTCGTTGGATTCAGAATGACGAAACTAAGAGAAAACCGTTGGAATTTTCCCGATAGCTCCCATAGAAGCCGAGATATCGACCTTCAAAGTTTGGGTTTTTTCATTTTTCGGGTATACCCCCCCGTATCAAATTTTTTCACCAAAAATTGATTTTTTTCGAAATCAAACTAAGTATACCAGCGTCTTATTTGGATCACCTAGATTACGAAAACACCGGGTTATAACAGGATCCGAGCAGAACTAAGGGAATGAGAGCACTTTGAAAATCCTGAAAAAGTCGTTTTCGACGTCCGTTTTTGAGGCCAAAAATGGGCATCAAAAATGCCATATCTCGGCTATCGTAAGAGCTACGACCTTGCGGATGGTCTCGTTGGATTCAGAATGACGAAACTAAGACAAAACCGTTGAAATTTTCCCGATAGCTCCCATAGAAGCCGAGATATCGACCTTCAAAGTTTGGGTTTTTTCATTTTTCGGGTATACCCCCCCGTATCAAATTTTTTCACCAAAAATTGATTTTTTTCGAAATCAAACTAAGTATATCAGCGTCTTATTTGGATCACCTAGATTACGAAAACACCGGGTTATAACAGGATCCGAGCAGAACTAAGGGAATGAGAGCACTTTGAAAATCCTGAAAAAGTCGTTTTCGACGTCCGTTTTTGAGGCCAAAAATGGGCATCAAAAATGCCATATCTCGGCTATCGTAAGAGCTACGACCTTGCGAATGGTCTCGTTGGATTCAGAATGACGAAACTAAGACAAAACCGTTGGAATTTTCCCGATAGCTCCCATAGAAGCCGAAATATCGACCTTCAAAGTTTGGGTTTTTTCATTTTTCGGGTATACCCCCCCGTATCAAATTTTTTCACCAAAAATTGATTTTTTTCGAAATCAAACTAAGTATACCAGCGTCTTATTTGGATCACCTAGATTACGAAAACACCGGGTTATAACAGGATCCGAGCAGAACTAAGGGAATGAGAGCACTTTGAAAATCCTGAAAAAGTCGTTTTCGACGTCCGTTTTTGAGGCCAAAAATGGGCATCAAAAATGCCATATCTCGGCTATCGTAAGAGCTACGACCTTGCGGATGGTCTCGTTGGATTCAGAATGACGAAACTAAGACAAAACCGTTGGAATTTTCCCGATAGCTCCCATAGAAGCCGAGATATCGACCTTCAAAGTTTGGGTTTTTTCATTTTTCGGGTATACCCCCCCGTATCAAATTTTTTCACCAAAAATTGATTTTTTTCGAAATCACACTAAGTATACCAGCGTCTTATTTGTCTTATTTGTTCTCATTCCCTTAGTTCTGCTCGGATCCTGTTATAACCCGGTGTTTTCGTAATCTAGGTGATCCAAATAAGACGCTGGTATACTTAGTTTAATTTCGAAAAAAATCAATTTTTGGTGAAAAAATTTGATACGGGGGGGTATACCGAAAAAATGAAAAAACCCAAACTTTGAAGGTCGATATCTCGGCTTCTATGGGAGCTATCGGGAAAATTCCAACGGTTTTGTCTTAGTTTCGTCATTCTGAATCCAACGAGACCATCCGCAAGGTCGTAGCTCTTACGATAGCCGAGATATGGCATTTTTGATGCCCATTTTTGGCCTCAAAAACGGACGTCGAAAACGACTTTTTCAGGATTTTCAAAGTGCTCTCATTCCCTTAGTTCTGCTCGGATCCTGTTATAACCCGGTGTTTTCGTAATCTAGGTGATCCAAATAAGACGCTGATATACTTAGTTTGATTTCGAAAAAAATCAATTTTTGGTGAAAAAATTTGATACGGGGGGGGTATACCCGAAAAATGAAAAAACCCAAACTTTGAAGGTCGATATCTCGGCTTCTATGGGAGCTATCGGGAAAATTCCAACGGTTTTGTCTTAGTTTCGTCATTCTGAATCCAACGAGACCATCCGCAAGGTCGTAGCTCTTACGATAGCCGAGATATGGCATTTTTGATGCCCATTTTTGGCCTCAAAAACGGACGTCGAAAACGACTTTTTCAGGATTTTCAAAGTGCTCTCATTCCCTTAGTTCTGCTCGGATCCTGTTATAACCCGGTGTTTTCGTAATCTAGGTGATCCAAATAAGACGCTGGTATACTTAGTTTGATTTCGAAAAAAATCAATTTTTGGTGAAAAAATTTGATACGGGGGGGTATACCGGAAAAATGAAAAAACCCAAACTTTGAAGGTCGATATCTCGGCTTCTATGGGAGCTATCGGGAAAATTCCAACGGTTTTGTCTTAGTTTCGTCATTCTGAATCCAACGAGACCATCCGCAAGGTCGTAGCTCTTACGATAGCCGAGATATGGCATTTTTGATGCCCATTTTTGGCCTCAAAAACGGACGTCGAAAACGACTTTTTCAGGATTTTCAAAGTGCTCTCATTCCCTTAGTTCTGCTCGGATCCTGTTATAACCCGGTGTTTTCGTAATCTA
The DNA here is from genome assembly GCF_022605725.1 of Anthonomus grandis grandis. Classification (NCBI taxonomy): domain Eukaryota; kingdom Metazoa; phylum Arthropoda; class Insecta; order Coleoptera; family Curculionidae; genus Anthonomus; species Anthonomus grandis. The sequence goes on from NW_026088533.1 coordinate 3,473, forward strand.
GGTGATCCAAATAAGACGCTGATATACTTAGTTTGATTTCGAAAAAAATCAATTTTTGGTGAAAAAATTTGATACGGGGGGGTATACCCGAAAAATGAAAATACCCAAACTTTGAAGGTCGATATCTCGGCTTCTATGGGAGCTATCGGGAAAATTCCAACGGTTTTGTCTTAGTTTCGTCATTCTGAATCCAACGAGACCATCCGCAAGGTCGTAGCTCTTACGATAGCCGAGATATGGCATTTTTGATGCCCATTTTTGGCCTCAAAAACGGACGTCGAAAACGACTTTTTCAGGATTTTCAAAGTGCTCTCATTCCCTTAGTTCTTCTCGGATCCTGTTATAACCCGGTGTTTTCGTAATCTAGGTGATCCAAATAAGACGCTGGTATACTTAGTTTGATTTCGAAAAAAATCAATTTTTGGTGAAAAAATTTGATACGGGGGGGTATACCCGAAAAATGAAAAAACCCAAACTTTGAAGGTCGATATCTCGGCTTCTATGGGAGCTATCGGGAAAATTCCAACGGTTTTGTCTTAGTTTCGTCATTCTGAATCCAACGAGACCATCCGCAAGGTCGTAGCTCTTACGATAGCCGAGATATGGCATTTTTGATGCCCATTTTTGGCCTCAAAAACGGACGTCGAAAACGACTTTTTCAGGATTTTCAAAGTGCTCTCATTCCCTTAGTTCTGCTCGGATCCTGTTATAACCCGGTGTTTTCGTAATCTAGGTGATCCAAATAAGACGCTGGTATACTTAGTTTGATTTCGAAAAAAATCAATTTTTGGTGAAAAAATTTGATACGGGGGGGTATACCCGAAAAATGAAAAAACCCAAACTTTGAAGGTCGATATCTCGGCTTCTATGGGAGCTATCGGGAAAATTCCAACGGTTTTGTCTTAGTTTCGTCATTCTGAATCCAACGAGACCATCCGCAAGGTCGTAGCTCTTACGATAGCCGAGATATGGCATTTTTGATGCCCATTTTTGGCCTCAAAAACGGACGTCGAAAACGACTTTTTCAGGATTTTCAAAGTGCTCTCATTCCCTTAGTTCTGCTCGGATCCTGTTATAACCCGGTGTTTTCGTAATCTAGGTGATCCAAATAAGACGCTGGTATACTTAGTTTGATTTCGAAAAAAATCAATTTTTGGTGAAAAAATTTGATACGGGGGGGTATACCCGAAAAATGAAAAAACCCAAACTTTGAAGGTCGATATCTCGGCTTCTATGGGAGCTATCGGGAAAATTCCAACGGTTTTCTCTTAGTTTCGTCATTCTGAATCCAACGAGACCATCCGCAAGGTCGTAGCTCTTACGATAGCCGAGATATGGCATTTTTGATGCCCATTTTTGGCCTCAAAAACGGACGTCGAAAACGACTTTTTCAGGATTTTCAAAGTGCTCTCATTCCCTTAGTTCTGCTCGGATCCTGTTATAACCCGGTGTTTTCGTAATCTAGGTGATCCAAATAAGACGCTGGTATACTTAGTTTGATTTCGAAAAAAATCAATTTTTGGTGAAAAAATTTGATACGGGGGGGTATACCCGAAAAATGAAAAAACCCAAACTTTGAAGGTCGATATCTCGGCTTCTATGGGAGCTATCGGGAAAATTCCAACGGTTTTCTCTTAGTTTCGTCATTCTGAATCCAACGAGACCATCCGCAAGGTCGTAGCTCTTACGATAGCCGAGATATGGCATTTTTGATGCCCATTTTTGGCCTCAAAAACGGACGTCGAAAACGACTTTTTCAGGATTTTCAAAGTGCTCTCATTCCCTTAGTTCTGCTCGGATCCTGTTATAACCCGGTGTTTTCGTAATCTAGGTGATCCAAATAAGACGCTGATATACTTAGTTTGATTTCGAAAAAAATCAATTTTTGGTGAAAAAATTTGATACGGGGGGGTATACCCGAAAAATGAAAAAACCCAAACTTTGAAGTTCGATATCTCGGCTTCTATGGGAGCTATCGGGAAAATTCCAACGGTTTTGTCTTAGTTTTGTCATTCTGCATCCAACGAGACCATCCGCAAGGTCGTAGCTCTTACGATAGCCGAGATATGGCATTTTAATGCCCATTTTTGGCCTCAAAAACGGACGTCGAAAACGACTTTTTCAGGATTTTCAAAGTGCTCTCATTCCCTTAGTTCTGCTCGGATCCTGTTATAACCCGGTGTTTTCGTAATCTAGGTGATCCAAATAAGACGCTGATATACTTAGTTTGATTTCGAAAAAAATCAATTTTTGGTGAAAAAATTTGATACGGGGGGGTATACCCGAAAAATGAAAAAACCCAAACTTTGAAGTTCGATATCTCGGCTTCTATGGGAGCTATCGGGAAAATTCCAACGGTTTTGTCTTAGTTTTGTCATTCTGCATCCAACGAGACCATCCGCAAGGTCGTAGCTCTTACGATAGCCGAGATATGGCATTTTAATGCCCATTTTTGGCCTCAAAAACGGACGTCGAAAACGACTTTTTCAGGATTTTCAAAGTGCTCTCATTCCCTTAGTTCTGCTCGGATCCTGTTATAACCCGGTGTTTTCGTAATCTAGGTGATCCAAATAAGACGCTGGTATACTTAGTTTGATTTCGAAAAAAATCAATTTTTGGTGAAAAAATTTGATACGGGGGGGTATACCCGAAAAATGAAAAAACCCAAACTTTGAAGGTCGATATCTCGGCTTCTATGGGAGCTATCGGGAAAATTCCAACGGTTTTGTCTTAGTTTCGTCATTCTGAATCCAACGAGACCATCCGCAAGGTCGTAGCTCTTACGATAGCCGAGATATGGCATTTTTGATGCCCATTTTTGGCCTCAAAAACGGACGTCGAAAACGACTTTTTCAGGATTTTCAAAGTGCTCTCATTCCCTTAGTTCTGCTCGGATCCTGTTATAACCCGGTGTTTTCGTAATCTAGGTGATCCAAATAAGACGCTGGTATACTTAGTTTGATTTCGAAAAAAATCAATTTTTGGTGAAAAAATTTGATACGGGGGGGTATACCAGAAAAATGAAAAAACCCAAACTTTGAAGGTCGATATCTCGGCTTCTATGGGAGCTATCGGGAAAATTCCAACGGTTTTGTCTTAGTTTCGTCATTCTGAATCCAACGAGACCATCCGCAAGGTCGTAGCTCTTACGATAGCCGAGATATGGCATTTTTGATGCCCATTTTTGGCCTCAAAAACGGACGTCGAAAACGACTTTTTCAGGATTTTCAAAGTGCTCTCATTCCCTTAGTTCTGCTCGGATCCTGTTATAACCCGGTGTTTTCGTAATCTAGGTGATCCAAATAAGACGCTGGTATACTTAGTTTGATTTCGAAAAAAATCAATTTTTGGTGAAAAAATTTGATACGGGGGGGTATACCGGAAAAATGAAAAAACCCAAACTTTGAAGGTCGATATCTCGGCTTCTATGGGAGCTATCGGGAAAATTCCAACGGTTTTGTCTTAGTTTCGTCATTCTGAATCCAACGAGACCATCCGCAAGGTCGTAGCTCTTACGATAGCCGAGATATGGCATTTTTGATGCCCATTTTTGGCCTCAAAAACGGACGTCGAAAACGACTTTTTCAGGATTTTCAAAGTGCTCTCATTCCCTTAGTTCTGCTCGGATCCTGTTATAACCCGGTGTTTTCGTAATCTAGGTGATCCAAATAAGACGCTGGTATACTTAGTTTGATTTCGAAAAAAATCAATTTTTGGTGAAAAAATTTGATACGGGGGGGTATACCCGAAAAATGAAAAAACCCAAACTTTGAAGGTCGATATCTCGGCTTCTATGGGAGCTATCGGGAAAATTCCAACGGTTTTGTCTTAGTTTCGTCATTCTGAATCCAACGAGACCATCCGCAAGGTCGTAGCTCTTACGATAGCCGAGATATGGCATTTTTGATGCCCATTTTTGGCCTCAAAAACGGACGTCGAAAACGACTTTTTCAGGATTTTCAAAGTGTTCTCATTCCGTTAGTTCTGCTCGGATCCTGTTATAACCCGGTGTTTTCGTAATCTAGGTGATCCAAATAAGACGCTGGTATACTTAGTTTGATTTCGAAAAAAATCAATTTTTGGTGAAAAAATTTGATACGGGGGGGTATACCCGAAAAATGAAAAAACCCAAACTTTGAAGGTCGATATCTCGGCTTCTATGGGAGCTATCGGGAAAATTCCAACGGTTTTCTCTTAGTTTCGTCATTCTGAATCCAACGAGACCATCCGCAAGGTCGTAGCTCTTACGATAGCCGAGATATGGCATTTTAATGCCCATTTTTGGCCTCAAAAACGGACGTCGAAAACGACTTTTTCAGGATTTTCAAAGTGCTCTCATTCCCTTAGTTCTGCTCGGATCCTGTTATAACCCGGTGTTTTCGTAATCTAGGTGATCCAAATAAGACGCTGGTATACTTAGTTTGATTTCGAAAAAAATCAATTTTTGGTGAAAAAATTTGATACGGGGGGGTATACCCGAAAAATGAAAAAACCCAAACTTTGAAGGTCGATATCTCGGCTTCTATGGGAGCTATCGGGAAAATTCCAACGGTTTTGTCTTAGTTTCGTCATTCTGAATCCAACGAGACCATCCGCAAGGTCGTAGCTCTTACGATAGCCGAGATATGGCATTTTTGATGCCCATTTTTGGCCTCAAAAACGGACGTCGAAAACGACTTTTTCAGGATTTTCAAAGTGCTCTCATTCCCTTAGTTCTGCTCGGATCCTGTTATAACCCGGTGTTTTCGTAATCTAGGTGATCAGTATAACACGCTGGTATAGTTAGTTTAATTTCGAAAAAATCAATTTTTGGTGAAAAAATTCGATACGGTATCGGGTATACCCGAAAAATGAAAAAACCCAAACTTTGAAGGCTCATATCTCGGCTTCTATATGAGCTATCGTGAAAATTCCAACGGTTTTGTCTTAATTTCGTCCTTCTGAATCCAACGAAACCATCCGCAAGGTCGTAGCTTTTACGAGAGCCGAGATATGGCATTTTTGTAGCCCATTTTTGGCCTCAAAAACGGACGTCGAAAACGACTTTTTCAGGATTTTCAAAGTGCTCTCATTCCCTTAGTTCTGCTCGGATCCTGTTATAACCCGGTGTTTTCGTAATCTAGGTGATCAGAATAAGACGCTGGTATACTTAGTTTGATTTCGAAAAAATCAATTTTTGGTGAAAAAATTCTATACCCGAAAAATGAAAAAACCCAAACTTTGAAGGCTCATATCTCGGCTTCTATTGGAGCTATCGGGAAAATTCCAACAGTTTTGTCTTAGTTTCGTCCTTCTGAATCCAACGAGATCATCCGCAAGGCCGTAGCTTCTACGAGAGCCGAGATATGGCATTTTTGTAGCCCATTTTTGGCCTCAAAAACGGACGTCGAAAACGACTTTTTCAGGATTTTCAAAGTGCTCTCATTCCCTTAGTTCTGCTCGGATCCTGTTATAACCCGGTGTTTTCGTAATCTAAATGATCAGAATAAGACGCTGGTATACTTAGTTTGACTTTGAAAAAAATCAATTTTTGGTGAAAAAATTCGATACGGGGGGGAATACCCGAAAAATGAAAAAACCCAAATTTTGAAGGCTCATATCTCGGCTTCTATTGGAGCTATCGGGAAAATTCCAACGGTTTTGTCTTAGTTTCGTCCTTCTGAATCCAACGAGACCATCCGCAAGGTCGTAGCTTCTACGAGAGCCGAGATATGGCATTTTTGTAGCCCATTTTTGGCCTCAAAAACGGACGTCGAAAACGACTTTTTCAGGATTTTCAAAGTGCTCTCATTCCCTTAGTTCTGCTCGGATCCTGTTATAACCCGGTGTTTTCGTAATCTAGGTGATCAGAATAACACGCTGGTATACTTAGTTTGATTTCGAAAAAATCAATTTTTGGTGAAAAAATTCGATACGGGGGGGTATACCCGAAAAATGAAAAAACCTAAGCTTTGATGGCTCATATCTCGGCTTCTATATGAGCTATCGTGAAAATTCCAACGGTTTTGTCTTAGTTTCGTCCTTCTGAATCCAACGAGACCATCCGCAAGGTCGTAGCTTCTACGAGAGCCGAGATATGGCATTTTTGTAGCCCATTTTTGGCCTCAAAAACGGACGTCGAAAACGACTTTTTCAGGATTTTCAAAGTGCTCTCATTCCCTTAGTTCTGCTCGGATCCTGTTATAACCCGGTGTTTTCGTAATCTAGGTGATCAGAATAACACGCTGGTATACTTAGTTTGACTTCGAAAAAAATCAAATTTTGGTGAAAAAATTCGATACGGGGGGGTATACCCGAAAAATGAAAAAACCCAAATTTTGAAGGCTCATATCTCGGCTTCTATTGGAGCTATCGTGAAAATTCCAACGGTTTTGTCTTAGTTTCGTCCTTCTGAATCCAACGAGATCATCCGCAAGGCCGTAGCTTCTACGAGAGCCGAGATATGGCATTTTTGTAGCCCATTTTTGGCCTCAAAAACGGACGTCGAAAACGACTTTTTCAGGATTTTCAAAGTGCTCTCATTCCCTTAGTTCTGCTCGGATCCTGTTATAACCCGGTGTTTTCGTAATCTAGGTGATCAGTATAACACGCTGGTATAGTTAGTTTAATTTCGAAAAAATCAATTTTTGGTGAAAAAATTCGATACGGTATCGGGTATACCCGAAAAATGAAAAAACCCAAACTTTGAAGGCTCATATCTCGGCTTCTATATGAGCTATCGTGAAAATTCCAACGGTTTTGTCTTAATTTCGTCCTTCTGAATCCAACGAAACCATCCGCAAGGTCGTAGCTTTTACGAGAGCCGAGATATGGCATTTTTGTAGCCCATTTTTGGCCTCAAAAACGGACGTCGAAAACGACTTTTTCAGGATTTTCAAAGTGCTCTCATTCCCTTAGTTCTGCTCGGATCCTGTTATAACCCGGTGTTTTCGTAATCTAGGTGATCAGAATAAGACGCTGGTATACTTAGTTTGATTTCGAAAAAATCAATTTTTGGTGAAAAAATTCTATACCCGAAAAATGAAAAAACCCAAACTTTGAAGGCTCATATCTCGGCTTCTATTGGAGCTATCGGGAAAATTCCAACAGTTTTGTCTTAGTTTCGTCCTTCTGAATCCAACGAGATCATCCGCAAGGCCGTAGCTTCTACGAGAGCCGAGATATGGCATTTTTGTAGCCCATTTTTGGCCTCAAAAACGGACGTCGAAAACGACTTTTTCAGGATTTTCAAAGTGCTCTCATTCCCTTAGTTCTGCTCGGATCCTGTTATAACCCGGTGTTTTCGTAATCTAAATGATCAGAATAAGACGCTGGTATACTTAGTTTGACTTTGAAAAAAATCAATTTTTGGTGAAAAAATTCGATACGGGGGGGAATACCCGAAAAATGAAAAAACCCAAATTTTGAAGGCTCATATCTCGGCTTCTATTGGAGCTATCGGGAAAATTCCAACGGTTTTGTCTTAGTTTCGTCCTTCTGAATCCAACGAGACCATCCGCAAGGTCGTAGCTTCTACGAGAGCCGAGATATGGCATTTTTGTAGCCTATTTTTGGCCTCAAAAACGGACGTCGAAAACGACTTTTTCAGGATTTTCAAAGTGCTCTCATTCCCTTAGTTCTGCTCGGATCCTGTTATAACCCGGTGTTTTCGTAATCTAGGTGATCAGAATAAGACGCTGGTATACTTAGTTTGATTTCGAAAAAATCAATTTTTGGTGAAAAAATTCGATACGGGGGGTATACCCGAAAAATGAAAAAACCTAAATTTTGAAGGCTCATATCTCGGCTTCTATTGGAGCTATCGGGAAAATTCCAACGGTTTTGTCTTAGTTTCGTCCTTCTGAATCTAACGAGATCATCCGCAAGGCCGTAGCTTCTACGAGAGCCGAGATATGGCATTTTTGTAGCCCATTTTTGGCCTTTAAAACGGACGTCGAAAACGACTTTTTCAGGATTTTCAAAGTGCTCTCATTCCCTTAGTTCTGCTCGGATCCTGTTATAACCCGGTGTTTTCGTAATCTAGGTGATCAGTATAACACGCTGGTATAGTTAGTTTAATTTCGAAAAAATCAATTTTTGGTGAAAAAATTCGATACGGGGGGGTATACCCGAAAAATGAAAAAACCCAAACTTTGAAGGCTCATATCTCGGCTTCTATATGAGCTATCGTGAAAATTCCAACGGTTTTGTCTTAGTTTCGTCCTTCTGAATCCAACGAGACCATCCGCAAGGTCGTAGCTTCTTCGAGAGCCGAGATATGGCATTTTTGTAGCCCATTTTTGGCCTCAAAAACGGACGTCGAAAACGACTTTTTCAGGATTTTCAAAGTGCTCTCATTCCCTTAGTTCTGCTCGGATCCTGTTATAACCCGGTGTTTTCGTAATCTAGGTGATCCAAATAAGACGCTGGTATACTTAGTTTGATTTCGAAAAAAATCAATTTTTGGTGAAAAATTCGATACGGGGGGGTATACCCGAAAAATAAAAAAACCCAAACTTTGAAGGTCGATATCTCGGCTTCTATAGGAGCTATCGGGAAAATTCCAACGGTTTTGTCTTAGTTTCGTCATTCTGAATCCAACGAGACCATCCGCAAGGTCGTAGCTCTTACGATAGCCGAGATATGGCATTTTTGATGCCCATTTTTGGCCTCAAAAACGGACGTCGAAAACGACTTTTTCAGGATTTTCAAAGTGCTCTCATTCCCTTAGTTCTGCTCGGATCCTGTTATAACCCGGTGTTTTCGTAATCTAGGTGATCCAAATAAGACGCTGGTATACTTAGTTTGATTTCGAAAAAAATCAATTTTTGGTGAAAAAATTTGATACGGGGGGGGGTATACCCGAAAAATGAAAAAACCCAAACTTTGAAGGTCGATATCTCGGCTTCTATGGGAGCTATCGGGAAAATTCCAACGGTTTTGTCTTAGTTTCGTCATTCTGAATCCAACGAGACCATCCGCAAGGTCGTAGCTCTTACGATAGCCGAGATATGGCATTTTTGATGCCCATTTTTGGCCTCAAAAACGGACGTCGAAAACGACTTTTTCAGAATTTTCAAAGTGCTCTCATTCCCTTAGTTCTGCTCGGATCCTGTTATAACCCGGTGTTTTCGTAATCTAGGTGATCCAAATAAGACGCTGGTATACTTAGTTTGATTTCGAAAAAAATCAATTTTTGGTGAAAAAATTTGATACGGGGGGGTATACCCGAAAAATGAAAAAACCCAAACTTTGAAGGTCGATATCTCGGCTTCTATGGGAGCTATCGGGAAAATTCCAACGGTTTTGTCTTAGTTTCGTCATTCTGAATCCAACGAGACCATCCGCAAGGTCGTAGCTCTTACGATAGCCGAGATATGGCATTTTTGATGCCCATTTTTGGCCTCAAAAACGGACGTCGAAAACGACTTTTTCAGGATTTTCAAAGTGCTCTCATTCCCTTAGTTCTGCTCGGATCCTGTTATAACCCGGTGTTTTCGTAATCTAGGTGATCCAAATAAGACGCTGGTATACTTAGTTTGATTTCGAAAAAAATCAATTTTTGGTGAAAAAATTTGATACGGAGGGGTATACCCGAAAAATGAAAAAACCCAAACTTTGAAGGTCGATATCTCGGCTTCTATGGGAGCTATCGGGAAAATTCCAACGGTTTTGTCTTAGTTTCGTCATTCTGAATTCAACGAGACCATCCGCAAGGTCGTAGCTCTTACGATAGCCGAGATATGGCATTTTTGATGCCCATTTTTGGCCCCAAAAACGGACGTCGAAAACGACTTTTTCAGGATTTTCAAAGTGCTCCCATTCCCTTAGTTCTGCTCGGATCCTGTTATAACCCGGTGTTTTCGTAATCTAGGTGATCCAAATAAGACGCTGGTATACTTAGTTTGATTTCGAAAAAAATCAATTTTTGGTGAAAAATTCGATACGGGGGGGTATACCCGAAAAATAAAAAAACCCAAACTTTGAAGGTCGATATCTCGGCTTCTATGGGAGCTATCGGGAAAATTCCAACGGTTTTGTCTTAGTTTCGTCATTCTGAATCCAACGAGACCATCCGCAAGGTCGTAGCTCTTACGATAGCCGAGATATGGCATTTTTGATGCCCATTTTTGGCCTCAAAAACGGACGTCGAAAACGACTTTTTCAGGATTTTCAAAGTGCTCTCATTCCCTTAGTTCTGCTCGGATCCTGTTATAACCCGGTGTTTTCGTAATCTAGGTGATCCAAATAAGACGCTGGTATACTTAGTTTGATTTCGAAAAAAATCAATTTTTGGTGAAAAAATTTGATACGGGGGGGTATACCCGAAAAATGAAAAAACCCAAACTTTGAAGGTCGATATCTCGGCTTCTATGGGAGCTATCGGGAAAATTCCAACGGTTTTGTCTTAGTTTCGTCATTCTGAATCCAACGAGACCATCCGCAAGGTCGTAGCTCTTACGATAGCCGAGATATGGCATTTTTGATGCCCATTTTTGGCCTCAAAAACGGACGTCGAAAACGACTTTTTCAGGATTTTCAAAGTGCTCTCATTCCCTTAGTTCTGCTCGGATCCTGTTATAACCCGGTGTTTTCGTAATCTAGGTGATCCAAATAAGACGCTGGTATACTTAGTTTGATTTCGAAAAAAATCAATTTTTGGTGAAAAAATTTGATACGGAGGGGTATACCCGAAAAATGAAAAAACCCAAACTTTGAAGGTCGATATCTCGGCTTCTATGGGAGCTATCGGGAAAATTCCAACGGTTTTGTCTTAGTTTCGTCATTCTGAATTCAACGAGACCATCCGCAAGGTCGTAGCTCTTACGATAGCCGAGATATGGCATTTTTGATGCCCATTTTTGGCCTCAAAAACGGACGTCGAAAACGACTTTTTCAGGATTTTCAAAGTGCTCTCATTCCCTTAGTTCTGCTCGAATCCTGTTATAACCCGGTGTTTTCGTAATCTAGGTGATCCAAATAAGACGCTGGTATACTTAGTTTGATTTCGAAAAAAATCAATTTTTTGTGAAAAAATTTGATACGGGGGGTATACCCGAAAAATGAAAAAACCCAAACTTTGAAGGTCGATATCTCGGCTTCTATGGGAGCTATCGGGAAAATTCCAACGGTTTTGTCTTAGTTTCGTCATTCTGAATCCAACGAGACCATCCGCAAGGTCGTAGCTCTTACGATAGCCGAGATATGGCATTTTTGATGCCCTTTTTTGGCCTCAAAAACGGACGTCGAAAACGACTTTTTCAGGATTTTCAAAGTGCTCTCATTCCCTTAGTTCTGCTCGGATCCTGTTATAACCCGGTGTTTTCGTAATCTAGGTGATCCAAATAAGACGCTGGTATACTTAGTTTGATTTCGAAAAAAATCATCCGCAAGGTCGTAGCTCTTACGATAGCCGAGATATGGCATTTTTGATGCCCATTTTTGGCCTCAAAAACGGACGTCGAAAACGACTTTTTCAGGATTTTCAAAGTGCTCTCATTCCCTTAGTTCTGCTCGGATCCTGTTATAACCCGGTGTTTTCGTAATCTAGGTGATCCAAATAAGACGCTGGTATACTTAGTTTGATTTCGAAAAAAATCAATTTTTGGTGAAAAAATTTGATACGGGGGGGTATACCCGAAAAATGAAAAAACCCAAACTTTGAAGGTCGATATCTCGGCTTCTATGGGAGCTATCGGGAAAATTCCAACGGTTTTGTCTTAGTTTCGTCATTCTGAATCCAACGAGACCATCCGCAAGGTCGTAGCTCTTACGATAGCCGAGATATGGCATTTTTGATGCCCATTTTTGGCCTCAAAAACGGACGTCGAAAACGACTTTTTCAGGATTTTCAAAGTGCTCTCATTCCCTTAGTTCTGCTCGGATCCTGTTATAACCCGGTGTTTTCGTAATCTAGGTGATCCAAATAAGACGCTGGTATACTTAGTTTGATTTCGAAAAAAATCAATTTTTGGTGAAAAAATTTGATACGGAGGGGTATACCCGAAAAATGAAAAAACCCAAACTTTGAAGGTCGATATCTCGGCTTCTATGGGAGCTATCGGGAAAATTCCAACGGTTTTGTCTTAGTTTCGTCATTCTGAATTCAACGAGACCATCCGCAAGGTCGTAGCTCTTACGATAGCCGAGATATGGCATTTTTGATGCCCATTTTTGGCCTCAAAAACGGACGTCGAAAACGACTTTTTCAGGATTTTCAAAGTGCTCTCATTCCCTTAGTTCTGCTCGGATCCTGTTATAACCCGGTGTTTTCGTAATCTAGGTGATCCAAATAAGACGCTGGTATACTTAGTTTGATTTCGAAAAAAATCAATTTTTGGTGAAAAAATTTGATACGGGGGGGGGTATACCCGAAAAATGAAAAAACCCAAACTTTGAAGGTCGATATCTCGGCTTCTATGGGAGCTATCGGGAAAATTCCAACGGTTTTGTCTTAGTTTCGTCATTCTGAATCCAACGAGACCATCCGCAAGGTCGTAGCTCTTACGATAGCCGAGATATGGCATTTTTGATGCCCTTTTTTGGCCTCAAAAACGGACGTCGAAAACGACTTTTTCAGGATTTTCAAAGTGCTCTCATTCCCTTAGTTCTGCTCGGATCCTGTTATAACCCGGTGTTTTCGTAATCTAGGTGATCCAAATAAGACGCTGGTATACTTAGTTTGATTTCGAAAAAAATCAATTTTTGGTGAAAAATTCGATACGGGGGGGTATACCCGAAAAATAAAAAAACCCAAACTTTGAAGGTCGATATCTCGGCTTCTATGGGAGCTATCGGGAAAATTCCAACGGTTTTGTCTTAGTTTCGTCATTCTGAATCCAACGAGACCATCCGCAAGGTCGTAGCTCTTACGATAGCCGAGATATGGCATTTTTGATGCCCATTTTTGGCCTCAAAAACGGACGTCGAAAACGACTTTTTCAGGATTTTCAAAGTGCTCTCATTCCCTTAGTTCTGCTCGAATCCTGTTATAACCCGGTGTTTTCGTAATCTAGGTGATCCAAATAAGACGCTGGTATACTTAGTTTGATTTCGAAAAAAATCAATTTTTTGTGAAAAAATTTGATACGGGGGGTATACCCGAAAAATGAAAAAACCCAAACTTTGAAGGTCGATATCTCGGCTTCTATGGGAGCTATCGGGAAAATTCCAACGGTTTTGTCTTAGTTTCGTCATTCTGAATCCAACGAGACCATCCGCAAGGTCGTAGCTCTTACGATAGCCGAGATATGGCATTTTTGATGCCCTTTTTTGGCCTCAAAAACGGACGTCGAAAACGACTTTTTCAGGATTTTCAAAGTGCTCTCATTCCCTTAGTTCTGCTCGGATCCTGTTATAACCCGGTGTTTTCGTAATCTAGGTGATCCAAATAAGACGCTGGTATACTTAGTTTGATTTCGAAAAAAATCATCCGCAAGGTCGTAGCTCTTACGATAGCCGAGATATGGCATTTTTGATGCCCATTTTTGGCCTCAAAAACGGACGTCGAAAACGACTTTTTCAGGATTTTCAAAGTGCTCTCATTCCCTTAGTTCTGCTCGGATCCTGTTATAACCCGGTATTTTCGTAATCTAGGTGATCCAAATAAGACGCTGGTATACTTAGTTTGATTTCGAAAAAAATCAATTTTTGGTGAAAAAATTTGATACGGGGGGGTATACCCGAAAAATGAAAAAACCCAAACTTTGAAGGTCGATATCTCGGCTTCTATGGGAGCTATCGGGAAAATTCCAACGGTTTTGTCTTAGTTTCGTCATTCTGAATCCAACGAGACCATCCGCAAGGTCGTAGCTCTTACGATAGCCGAGATATGGCATTTTTGATGCCCATTTTTGGCCTCAAAAACGGACGTCGAAAACGACTTTTTCAGGATTTTCAAAGTGCTCTCATTCCCTTAGTTCTGCTCGGATCCTGTTATAACCCGGTGTTTTCGTAATCTAGGTGATCCAAATAAGACGCTGGTATACTTAGTTTGATTTCGAAAAAAATCAATTTTTGGTGAAAAAATTTGATACGGAGGGGTATACCCGAAAAATGAAAAAACCCAAACTTTGAAGGTCGATATCTCGGCTTCTATGGGAGCTATCGGGAAAATTCCAACGGTTTTGTCTTAGTTTCGTCATTCTGAATTCAACGAGACCATCCGCAAGGTCGTAGCTCTTACGATAGCCGAGATATGGCATTTTTGATGCCCATTTTTGGCCTCAAAAACGGACGTCGAAAACGACTTTTTCAGGATTTTCAAAGTGCTCTCATTCCCTTAGTTCTGCTCGGATCCTGTTATAACCCGGTGTTTTCGTAATCTAGGTGATCCAAATAAGACGCTGGTATACTTAGTTTGATTTCGAAAAAAATCAATTTTTGGTGAAAAAATTTGATACGGGGGGGGGTATACCCGAAAAATGAAAAAACCCAAACTTTGAAGGTCGATATCTCGGCTTCTATGGGAGCTATCGGGAAAATTCCAACGGTTTTGTCTTAGTTTCGTCATTCTGAATCCAACGAGACCATCCGCAAGGTCGTAGCTCTTACGATAGCCGAGATATGGCATTTTTGATGCCCATTTTTGGCCCCAAAAACGGACGTCGAAAACGACTTTTTCAGGATTTTCAAAGTGCTCTCATTCCCTTAGTTCTGCTCGGATCCTGTTATAACCCGGTGTTTTCGTAATCTAGGTGATCCAAATAAGACGCTGGTATACTTAGTTTGATTTCGAAAAAAATCAATTTTTGGTGAAAAAATTTGATACGGGGGGGGGTATACCCGAAAAATGAAAAAACCCAAACTTTGAAGGTCGATATCTCGGCTTCTATGGGAGCTATCGGGAAAATTCCAACGGTTTTGTCTTAGTTTCGTCATTCTGAATCCAACGAGACCATCCGCAAGGTCGTAGCTCTTACGATAGCCGAGATATGGCATTTTTGATGCCCATTTTTGGCCTCAAAAACGGACGTCGAAAACGACTTTTTCAGGATTTTCAAAGTGCTCTCATTTCCTTAGTTCTGCTCGAATCCTGTTATAACCCGGTGTTTTCGTAATCTAGGTGATCCAAATAAGACGCTGGTATACTTAGTTTGATTTCGAAAAAAATCAATTTTTTGTGAAAAAATTTGATACGGGGGGTATACCCGAAAAATGAAAAAACCCAAACTTTGAAGGTCGATATCTCGGCTTCTATGGGAGCTATCGGGAAAATTCCAACGGTTTTGTCTTAGTTTCGTCATTCTGAATCCAACGAGACCATCCGCAAGGTCGTAGCTCTTACGATAGCCGAGATATGGCATTTTTGATGCCCATTTTTGGCCTCAAAAACGGACGTCGAAAACGACTTTTTCAGGATTTTCAAAGTGCTCTCATTCCCTTAGTTCTGCTCGGATCCTGTTATAACCCGGTGTTTTCGTAATCTAGGTGATCCAAATAAGACGCTGGTATACTTAGTTTGATTTCGAAAAAAATCAATTTTTGGTGAAAAAATTTGATACGGAGGGGTATACCCGAAAAATGAAAAAACCCAAACTTTGAAGGTCGATATCTCGGCTTCTATGGGAGCTATCGGGAAAATTCCAACGGTTTTGTCTTAGTTTCGTCATTCTGAATTCAACGAGACCATCCGCAAGGTCGTAGCTCTTACGATAGCCGAGATATGGCATTTTTGATGCCCATTTTTGGCCTCAAAAACGGACGTCGAAAACGACTTTTTCAGGATTTTCAAAGTGCTCTCATTCCCTTAGTTCTGCTCGGATCCTGTTATAACCCGGTGTTTTCGTAATCTAGGTGATCCAAATAAGACGCTGGTATACTTAGTTTGATTTCGAAAAAAATCAATTTTTGGTGAAAAAATTTGATACGGAGGGGTATACCCGAAAAATGAAAAAACCCAAACTTTGAAGGTCGATATCTCGGCTTCTATGGGAGCTATCGGGAAAATTCCAACGGTTTTGTCTTAGTTTCGTCATTCTGAATTCAACGAGACCATCCGCAAGGTCGTAGCTCTTACGATAGCCGAGATATGGCATTTTTGATGCCCATTTTTGGCCTCAAAAACGGACGTCGAAAACGACTTTTTCAGGATTTTCAAAGTGCTCTCATTCCCTTAGTTCTGCTCGGATCCTGTTATAACCCGGTGTTTTCGTAATCTAGGTGATCCAAATAAGACGCTGGTATACTTAGTTTGATTTCGAAAAAAATCAATTTTTGGTGAAAAAATTTGATACGGGGGGGGGTATACCCGAAAAATGAAAAAACCCAAACTTTGAAGGTCGATATCTCGGCTTCTATGGGAGCTATCGGGAAAATTCCAACGGTTTTGTCTTAGTTTCGTCATTCTGAATCCAACGAGACCATCCGCAAGGTCGTAGCTCTTACGATAGCCGAGATATGGCATTTTTGATGCCCATTTTTGGCCCCAAAAACGGACGTCGAAAACGACTTTTTCAGGATTTTCAAAGTGCTCTCATTCCCTTAGTTCTGCTCGGATCCTGTTATAACCCGGTGTTTTCGTAATCTAGGTGATCCAAATAAGACGCTGGTATACTTAGTTTGATTTCGAAAAAAATCAATTTTTGGTGAAAAATTCGATACGGGGGGGTATACCCGAAAAATAAAAAAACCCAAACTTTGAAGGTCGATATCTCGGCTTCTATGGGAGCTATCGGGAAAATTCCAACGGTTTTGTCTTAGTTTCGTCATTCTGAATCCAACGAGACCATCCGCAAGGTCGTAGCTCTTACGATAGCCGAGATATGGCATTTTTGATGCCCATTTTTGGCCTCAAAAACGGACGTCGAAAACGACTTTTTCAGGATTTTCAAAGTGCTCTCATTTCCTTAGTTCTGCTCGAATCCTGTTATAACCCGGTGTTTTCGTAATCTAGGTGATCCAAATAAGACGCTGGTATACTTAGTTTGATTTCGAAAAAAATCAATTTTTTGTGAAAAAATTTGATACGGGGGGTATACCCGAAAAATGAAAAAACCCAAACTTTGAAGGTCGATATCTCGGCTTCTATGGGAGCTATCGGGAAAATTCCAACGGTTTTGTCTTAGTTTCGTCATTCTGAATCCAACGAGACCATCCGCAAGGTCGTAGCTCTTACGATAGCCGAGATATGGCATTTTTGATGCCCATTTTTGGCCTCAAAAACGGACGTCGAAAACGACTTTTTCAGGATTTTCAAAGTGCTCTCATTCCCTTAGTTCTGCTCGGATCCTGTTATAACCCGGTGTTTTCGTAATCTAGGTGATCCAAATAAGACGCTGGTATACTTAGTTTGATTTCGAAAAAAATCAATTTTTGGTGAAAAAATTTGATACGGGGGGGTATACCCGAAAAATGAAAAAACCCAAACTTTGAAGGTCGATATCTCGGCTTCTATGGGAGCTATCGGGAAAATTCCAACGGTTTTGTCTTAGTTTCGTCATTCTGAATCCAACGAGACCATCCGCAAGGTCGTAGCTCTTACGATAGCCGAGATATGGCATTTTTGATGCCCATTTTTGGCCTCAAAAACGGACGTCGAAAACGACTTTTTCAGGATTTTCAAAGTGCTCTCATTCCCTTAGTTCTGCTCGGATCCTGTTATAACCCGGTGTTTTCGTAATCTAGGTGATCCAAATAAGACGCTGGTATACTTAGTTTGATTTCGAAAAAAATCAATTTTTGGTGAAAAAATTTGATACGGGGGGGTATACCCGAAAAATGAAAAAACCCAAACTTTGAAGGTCGATATCTCGGCTTCTATGGGAGCTATCGGGAAAATTCCAACGGTTTTGTCTTAGTTTCGTCATTCTGAATCCAACGAGACCATCCGCAAGGTCGTAGCTCTTACGATAGCCGAGATATGGCATTTTTGATGCCCATTTTTGGCCCCAAAAACGGACGTCGAAAACGACTTTTTCAGGATTTTCAAAGTGCTCTCATTCCCTTAGTTCTGCTCGGATCCTGTTATAACTCGGTGTTTTCGTAATCTAGGTGATCCAAATAAGACGCTGGTATACTTAGTTTGATTTCGAAAAAAATCAATTTTTGGTGAAAAATTCGATACGGGGGGGTATACCCGAAAAATAAAAAAACCCAAACTTTGAAGGTCGATATCTCGGCTTCTATGGGAGCTATCGGGAAAATTCCAACGGTTTTGTCTTAGTTTCGTCATTCTGAATCCAACGAGACCATCCGCAAGGTCGTAGCTCTTACGATAGCCGAGATATCGCATTTTTGATGCCCATTTTTGGCCTCAAAAACGGACGTCGAAAACGACTTTTTCAGGATTTTCAAAGTGCTCTCATTCCCTTAGTTCTGCTCGGATCCTGTTATAACCCGGTGTTTTCGTAATCTAGGTGATCCAAATAAGACGCTGGTATACTTAGTTTGATTTCGAAAAAAATCAATTTTTGGTGAAAAATTCGATACGGGGGGGTATACCCGAAAAATAAAAAAACCCAAACTTTGAAGGTCGATATCTCGGCTTCTATGGGAGCTATCTGGAAAATTCCAACGGTTTTGTCTTAGTTTCGTCATTCTGAATCCAACGAGACCATCCGCAAGGTCGTAGCTCTTACGATAGCCGAGATATGGCATTTTTGATGCCCATTTTTGGCCTCAAAAACGGACGTCGAAAACGACTTTTTCAGGATTTTCAAAGTGCTCTCATTCCCTTAGTTCTGCTCGGATCCTGTTATAACCCGGTGTTTTCGTAATCTAGGTGATCCAAATAAGACGCTGGTATACTTAGTTTGATTTCGAAAAAAATCAATTTTTGGTGAAAAAATTTGATACGGGGGGGTATACCCGAAAAATAAAAAAACCCAAACTTTGAAGGTCGATATCTCGGCTTCTATGGGAGCTATCGGGAAAATTCCAACGGTTTTGTCTTAGTTTCGTCATTCTGAATCCAACGAGACCATCCGCAAGGTCGTAGCTCTTACGATAGCCGAGATATGGCATTTTTGATGCCCATTTTTGGCCTCAAAAACGGACGTCGAAAACGACTTTTTCAGGATTTTCAAAGTGCTCTCATTCCCTTAGTTCTGCTCGGATCCTGTTATAACCCGGTGTTTTCGTAATCTAGGTGATCCAAATAAGACGCTGGTATACTTAGTTTGATTTCGAAAAAAATCAATTTTTGGTGAAAAATTCGATACGGGGGGGTATACCCGAAAAATAAAAAAACCCAAACTTTGAAGGTCGATATCTCGGCTTCTATGGGAGCTATCGGGAAAATTCCAACGGTTTTGTCTTAGTTTCGTCATTCTGAATCCAACGAGACCATCCGCAAGGTCGTAGCTCTTACGATAGCCGAGATATGGCATTTTTGATGCCCATTTTTGGCCTCAAAAACGGACGTCGAAAACGACTTTTTCAGGATTTTCAAAGTGCTCTCATTCCCTTAGTTCTGCTCGGATCCTGTTATAACCCGGTGTTTTCGTAATCTAGGTGATCCAAATAAGACGCTGGTATACTTAGTTTGATTTCGAAAAAAATCAATTTTTGGTGAAAAAATTTGATACGGGGGGGTATACCCGAAAAATAAAAAAACCCAAACTTTGAAGGTCGATATCTCGGCTTCTATGGGAGCTATCGGGAAAATTCCAACGGTTTTGTCTTAGTTTCGTCATTCTGAATCCAACGAGACCATCCGCAAGGTCGTAGCTCTTACGATAGCCGAGATATGGCATTTTTGATGCCCATTTTTGGCCTCAAAAACGGACGTCGAAAACGACTTTTTCAGGATTTTCAAAGTGCTCTCATTCCCTTAGTTCTGCTCGGATCCTGTTATAACCCGGTGTTTTCGTAATCTAGGTGATCCAAATAAGACGCTGGTATACTTAGTTTGATTTCGAAAAAAATCAATTTTTGGTGAAAAAATTTGATACGGAGGGGTATACCCGAAAAATGAAAAAACCGAAACTTTGAAGGTCGATATCTCGGCTTCTATGGGAGCTATCGGGAAAATTCCAACGGTTTTGTCTTAGTTTCGTCATTCTGAATCCAACGAGACCATCCGCAAGGTCGTAGCTCTTACGATAGCCGAGATATGGCATTTTTGATGCCCATTTTTGGCCTCAAAAACGGACGTCGAAAACGACTTTTTCAGGATTTTCAAAGTGCTCTCATTCCCTTAGTTCTGCTCGGATCCTGTTATAACCCGGTGTTTTCGTAATCTAGGTGATCCAAATAAGACGCTGGTATACTTAGTTTGATTTCGAAAAAAATCAATTTTTGGTGAAAAAATTTGATACGGGGGGGTATACCCGAAAAATGAAAAAACCCAAACTTTGAAGGTCGATATCTCGGCTTCTATGGGAGCTATCGGGAAAATTCCAACGGTTTTGTCTTAGTTTCGTCATTCTGAATCCAACGAGACCATCCGCAAGGTCGTAGCTCTTACGATAGCCGAGATATGGCATTTTTGATGCCCATTTTTGGCCTCAAAAACGGACGTCGAAAACGACTTTTTCAGGATTTTCAAAGTGCTCTCATTCCCTTAGTTCTGCTCGGATCCTGTTATAACCCGGTGTTTTCGTAATCTAGGTGATCCAAATAAGACGCTGGTATACTTAGTTTGATTTCGAAAAAAATCAATTTTTGGTGAAAAAATTTGATACGGAGGGGTATACCCGAAAAATGAAAAAACCCAAACTTTGAAGGTCGATATCTCGGCTTCTATGGGAGCTATCGGGAAAATTCCAACGGTTTTGTCTTAGTTTCGTCATTCTGAATTCAACGAGACCATCCGCAAGGTCGTAGCTCTTACGATAGCCGAGATATGGCATTTTTGATGCCCATTTTTGGCCCCAAAAACGGACGTCGAAAACGACTTTTTCAGGATTTTCAAAGTGCTCTCATTCCCTTAGTTCTGCTCGGATCCTGTTATAACCCGGTGTTTTCGTAATCTAGGTGATCCAAATAAGACGCTGGTATACTTAGTTTGATTTCGAAAAAAATCAATTTTTGGTGAAAAATTCGATACGGGGGGGTATACCCGAAAAATAAAAAAACCCAAACTTTGAAGGTCGATATCTCGGCTTCTATGGGAGCTATCGGGAAAATTCCAACGGTTTTGTCTTAGTTTCGTCATTCTGAATCCAACGAGACCATCCGCAAGGTCGTAGCTCTTACGATAGCCGAGATATGGCATTTTTGATGCCCATTTTTGGCCTCAAAAACGGACGTCGAAAACGACTTTTTCAGGATTTTCAAAGTGCTCTCATTCCCTTAGTTCTGCTCGGATCCTGTTATAACCCGGTGTTTTCGTAATCTAGGTGATCCAAATAAGACGCTGGTATACTTAGTTTGATTTCGAAAAAAATCAATTTTTGGTGAAAAAATTTGATACGGAGGGGTATACCCGAAAAATGAAAAAACCCAAACTTTGAAGGTCGATATCTCGGCTTCTATGGGAGCTATCGGGAAAATTCCAACGGTTTTGTCTTAGTTTCGTCATTCTGAATCCAACGAGACCATCCGCAAGGTCGTAGCTCTTACGATAGCCGAGATATGGCATTTTTGATGCCCATTTTTGGCCTCAAAAACGGACGTCGAAAACGACTTTTTCAGGATTTTCAAAGTGCTCTCATTCCCTTAGTTCTGCTCGGATCCTGTTATAACCCGGTGTTTTCGTAATCTAGGTGATCCAAATAAGACGTTGGTATACTTAGTTTGATTTCGAAAAAAATCAATTTTTGGTGAAAAAATTTGATACGGGGGGGGGTATACCCGAAAAATGAAAAAACCCAAACTTTGAAGGTCGATATCTCGGCTTCTATGGGAGCTATCGGGAAAATTCCAACGGTTTTGTCTTAGTTTCGTCATTCTGAATCCAACGAGACCATCCGCAAGGTCGTAGCTCTTACGATAGCCGAGATATGGCATTTTTGATGCCCATTTTTGGCCTCAAAAACGGACGTCGAAAACGACTTTTTCAGGATTTTCAAAGTGCTCTCATTCCCTTAGTTCTGCTCGGATCCTGTTATAACCCGGTGTTTTCGTAATCTAGGTGATCCAAATAAGACGCTGGTATACTTAGTTTGATTTCGAAAAAAAATCAATTATTGGTGAAAAAATTTGATACGGGGGGGTATACCCGAAAAATGAAAAAACCCAAACTTTGAAGGTCGATATCTCGGCTTCTATGGGAGCTATCAGGAAAATTCCAACGGTTTTGTCTTAGTTTCGTCATTCTGAATCCAACGAGACCATCCGCAAGGTTGTAGCTCTTACGACAGCCGAGATATGGCATTTTTGATGCCCATTTTAGGCCTCAAAAACGGACGTCGAAAACGACTTTTTCAGGATTTTCAAAGTGTTTTGTCTTCGAAGTGGACTGTATTTCTTGTAACTTGCTCTTGTTTACGCAAATTAAACCCGGTAGTTAGAATAAAAATAGTATTTATTAACTACATACAAAATTGGTAATTCGGTTTAGTAACAGCGTAAATTAAAATTGAAAAGAACTCGATTTGTTTGACGCGAGTCTTGATTGTCTGTCTTTTTGACGCGCCGTGATGTCACGGAGCATGAAGCAGCAGTAGCCATGGATACTTGCGCGGTGCGGCGTTGCCGTGTTTAACAGGAAATACTATGTTTCACAGTTTTATTTAGTTTTCAATAGTTTTTGCACAAAGTTTCACTGGCATGAACATGGCCCCGGCCTTGAAAGGACTACACTTACAAATCACTTAAAGGCAAAGGACATATCTTCTGGAAACTCCTTTTGATGCATCCGGTACTCGTATGAATAGAAGCGATGCGAGAGATTCCATCTGCACCAGGATGAAGCTGAACTATTCGTCCCAATTTCCAGGCAGTCGGCGGAGCTTGATCATCTTTGATTAATACTAGGGAACCAATAGACAATTGACCTTGGCTGACCTTCCACTTCTGCCTTTGTTGTAACTCGGATAAGTAGTCCTGTTGCCAACGTCGCCAGAAATGCTGGCAGATCCTCTGCACCAATTGAAATCTGGACAGTCGATTTAGCTTAACGTCGTCAAGGTTCTCGTCAGGAGCGGCAGTCAAAGGTCTTCCGATGAGGAAATGAGCAGGGGTTAACGGGACTAGGTCGTTAGGTTCAGATGAGAGGGGACAAAGAGGGCGAGAGTTTAAGATGGCCTCGATTTGTGACAATGTAGTAGAAAACTCTTCAAAGGTAAGATGAGCATTTGCAAGGACACGTTTCAAATGATGTTTAACGCTCTTAACCCCACTTTCCCATAAACCCCCCATGTGCGGTGAGTATGGACAGATAAATTGCCAGTCTATTCCTTCACTCACAGCGGTACCCTTCAATTCATGTTGGTGCGATTTTAGAAAATCCTTAAGTTCGCGGTGTGCTCCCACAAAGGTTGTGCCGTTGTCACTTACTATTTTAGAGGGCTTTCCTCTTCGCGAAATAAAACGCCTAAGGGCCAAAATAAAAGAACTAGAAGTTAAACTAGAAACCAATTCGAGGTGCAATGCCTTTGTAGTAAAGCACACGAAAACTGAGATGTAACACTTCTCTAACTTGCAAGATCGAGACCTTCCAAATCCTGATCTTACCAAAAACGGACCAGCATAGTCAAGTCCAGTTACATGAAAGGGTGGCGAAGGAACAGTGCGATCGCGTGGTAAATTAGCCATAATTGGTTGAACAAAATCAGGTTTGAATCTAAAACATCTAATACAACGTTTAACAGTACTTCTAGCTAGGTTACGTCCCGAAATTGGCCAAAATTCGTCTCTTATTGATAACAACAAAGCTTGAGGTCCAACGTGAAGTAACTTAAGGTGTTGATAAGCAAAAAATAACTTAGTAAACGGATGACTGGAGTGTAAAAGTATTGGATGTTTTTTATCTGGTAAAAAATTAGAAAATTCTAATCGACCCCCAACCCGAATAATTTTATCTGAATCTAGAAATGGTGTTAAATTGAGAATTTTACTCTTGCTATCGATAGAACGCTTTTCAATAAGACATGAAAATTCGTATGGAAATGACTGTCTTTGCGCTACTTTAATTAAATATTTCTTTGCTAGGTTTATTTCTTGAATAAGAAGCGGACCCTGAATTCTATCAGAAATTGATTTTAAACAATTATTTTTAAATCGCAAAATGTAAGCTGTAACGCGAATCAAACGAGAAAATTGTGAAAATCGCTCGAAAGGAAATTCTTCAATTTTAATTGTTGGCAGAACTGTGGTTGAAAATGGTTTCAACTCCGGAACGGTATCCAATTTCGATAAAGATGTAGGCCATTCAGCAGGAGGTGCCTTTAGAAACTTGGGTCCATACCACCACATATCCATTTCTAGAATTTGATTGGGATATAATCCTCTGGATAAGTGATCGGCAGGATTTTCTTGAGTGGGCACATGTCTCCAGTCTTGATCATTGGTGAGATTTTGAATTATCGCTATACGAGTGCCTACAAATGTCTTTAAAAGATTTGCACTAGTTTTGATCCAGGCTAAAACTATTGAAGAATCGGACCAATAAACAAATTTATCGATTTTTATGGTTAAAGACATCGTGACCTTTTTTACTAGACGAGCAAGCAACAATGCCGCACATAATTCCAATCTGGGAATGGTAAGAGTCTTGATAGGTGCAACCTTGGATTTTGAGCATAAAAGATTTACAAAAACTTGGTTATTTTTATCTATGCTACGTACATATAGACATGCTCCATAGGCTCGCTCAGAGGCGTCAGCAAAGCCATGTAACTCGATTAACTGAGGCTCCTGGCACACTACATGTCGTTCAATGGTTAATTGATTTAAAAAAGGTAACTCGTTCTTAAATTTCGCCCACTGGCCGGATAGATCTACTGGAAGAGTTTCATCCCAAGGCAGCTTCTCAGACCACAATTTTTGCATGAAGATCTTAGCAAGAATGGTACAGGGACTTAGCATTCCTAACGGATCGAAAATGCGAGCTGTAAGGGACAATACTGATCTTTTCGTATCAGTTTTATAATTGTTTATATCAATACAAAATGCCAACTGGTCATTATAGCAGGACCAAGTTAAACCTAGAGTTTTCGTAGTCTCATGTGGGCCAAATGTCAAAATGCCGCATGACTTGTCCTCAGTTTCAATTCCATCGAGCACCCTTGGATCATTGGAATACCACTTGCGCAGCTCGAAACAGCCACCTCTTAAAATACGTGTTATTTCTCGACAAATATAGCGCGCATGCTCAATGGACTCTGAGCTTAAAAGAAGATCATCAACGTAAAATGATCGCCTAATGACATTAGCAACCTCAGGAAGGGAGTCAGCACATTCGTTGGCTAACTGGAATAAGCAACGAATAGCTAAATAACTTGCACTTGCTTGTCCATAGGTTACTGTATTTAGCATGTATGCCTTAAGTTGTTCCGTAGGGTTTTCTCGCCATAGTATTTGCTGAAGCTTTCTTTGCTCGGGATTTATCAGCACTTGTCTGTACATCATTTTGCAGTCAGCAGAAATGACGTAACGCTTTTCGCGGAATCTCAATAATATTGACAAAAGGTCGTCTTGTAAAACTGGACCTATAAATTGAATATTATTAAGAGATATTCCGTTGCTAGAGGGTGAACTGGCATTGAACACAACGCGAAGTTTTGTTGTCAAACTATCTTGTCGTAGAACTCCATGATGAGGCATGAAATATTGTACCCCATCAGGCACATAACTAGAATCAGCAATGGTCATGTGATTTAAAGATAGATACTCTTGCATAAAGTTGATATATTGTACTCTTAACGACTCGTTTTTCAGCAATCTTTTCTCGAGATTATAAAACATTTTCTCAGCTTGCGAACGGGATTCACCGAGACAATCGGCTGGCTGCTTTAATGGCAGATTGACTATAAACCTACCTTCATGGTTCCTAGTTGTAGTCTCTATAAAAATTTTCTCACACTCGGTTTCCTCGTTGGATAATGGCTTGACTTGATTTACCTCCTCGACTTCCCAGAACTTTGAAACTAAATCATGCAATTCTTGGTTAGTGCTTAAGTTGTAACAAACATCTTTTTCCTGCTCTCTTGTTTCAATTTCTCCCATTGGTCCTGCTACAATCCATCCAAGTTCAGTTTCTTGAATTGTAGGGCTATATTTACCACCTGACAACCTACCTGTTTTCAACAAACTCCAGAAAAGATCACAGCCAATCAAAAGTTCGACTGCTCCTGGCCTGTTAAAAGTTTCATCGGCAAGATGTAGATTGTGTGGTATATTTAAGGATTCTAGATTAATCTCAAAACCTGGGGTGACATTTGTTATTTCAGGAAGAATAAAACACATAAGCTTAGTTTTAAAATTGGTATATAACGAGCTCAAGTCAACTTGACATTTATTGCGCACCTTGGTAAGTGAATTTGATATGCCAAATATATTTAAATTTGCATCGAATGTGTCCAGTCCTAAAGTATCACACAAGTTTTTAGTGATAAAGGAAGACATGGATCCAGAATCTAGCAAAGCACGCACAGTGTGAGGAATGCCAAACTTATCCAGAACTTGAACACGAGCTGTTGATAACAATGTAACACGCTTACTTGATTTGGACACAGTACTAGTTAAAACTGGCTCGACTTGAGGTGTTTCATAGCTACTATTATCAGCATTTTGCCCCTGCGATACAGACTCACCTTTATCTTCATGCAATAAAGTATTGTGCCACAACTGACATTTCCTACAAGTGCCCCTTCTACATCTTTTAGGTGGATGCTGGCGTAAGCAGTTCTGACACAACTTGGCCCTATTAACAAAGTCGATGCGTTTTTTGACAGAAAGTTTAAGAAAATCTTCGCAGACATAAATAGAATGATCTTTCTTGCAATGGTAACATGAAATAGTAGAAGTAGATGTAACTAGAGACCTAGAGGAAAAACGTGCCTTGCTTTCTCGTTTACCCTGTCTATCATCCTGTGCTAATTTCATGTTTGTTTTATACTCGAGAGTTTCTAAAAAGTCAGCCCGATTAGTTAAAAATATTTTTAAATTTTCTAGCGTAGGTGAATTTAATGTAATTGAATATTTTTCCCATTCACTAATGGTATTTGAATCGAGCTTAGAACTTATCATATAGATAAGTAAAGGATCCCATTCCCTAACTTGTTGATTTAATTGTTCTAGTGACCTTAGGTGCTTTGATACATCATCAATAATTTTTCGAATTCTACCCGAGGATTCCTTCTGAATATTTTCTAGAGTAAATAAAGCTTTGATGTGATTATGAATCAATAATTTTGAATTGTTAAACCGATTATTTAAGGTATCCCATGCAACGATATAACCATTTGCGGTAAACTCGATAGCTTTTAAAACTTGCGCTGCACTGCCTTCTAAAGAAGCCCTTAAGTAATGGTATTTTTGAATTGGGGATAAAGATTCGTTTTCATGAACCAAGGATTGAAAGGTTTCTTTATACTCTAGCCACTCATGAAAAATACCGCTAAATTTGGGTAGGGGAATCACTGGCAATTTAACCCCACCTAAATCAAATTTTGGACTTGAACTTGACCTAGCATTTGAATGATATGAGTGCACTGACCCAACATCATCATTTTTACTCGCTGAATTTAAAATGTTTTTTGCTTTAGCTATTATTGCAAAATAGGACTCGTCCAATAACGCACGCTCGGTATATTGGTCATTTAAAAGAGCCAATGCAACACTTGCCTCGATATCATCTTGTATTGTCAAATAATCTTGATAAAAAATTTCAATTCGCGACAATCTTTCTTGAATTTGAATAATTTCTTCATCACTTAAAACTTGCCCCCGCAAAATACTCTCCTGTTTTTGATCTATAAATTTAGTAAAAACCGTAAGAGAACCCTTAATTGAACCCCTTTTGCGGATTAACTTGTCTAGGTCAGCCTCTGCCATTGTTTATTTACCTATATAATTTTCCTTTGCTAGCGCCTTGACCTCGTCTCCCAAAACAACAACAAATAATATCCGCCCTCAACTCCGGCCTTGCGATGCTAATTCCACCTTTTTCAGCTAGCGATGAACTTAAACCGGCCCGTGCAATCGAGGAAATTTCTTGTTTTCTGGCTGGATTTTATTGTCTATTTGATGCGGCTCGTAAGGATCATGTTTTGTCTTCGAAGTGGACTGTATTTCTTGTAACTTGCTCTTGTTTACGCAAATTAAACCCGGTAGTTAGAATAAAAATAGTATTTATTAACTACATACAAAATTGGTAATTCGGTTTAGTAACAGCGTAAATTAAAATTGAAAAGAACTCGATTTGTTTGACGCGAGTCTTGATTGTCTGTCTTTTTGACGCGCCGTGATGTCACGGAGCATGAAGCAGCAGTAGCCATGGATACTTGCGCGGTGCGGCGTTGCCGTGTTTAACAGGAAATACTATGTTTCACAGTTTTATTTAGTTTTCAATAGTTTTTGCACAAAGTTTCACTGGCATGAACACAAAGTGCTCTCATTCCCTTAGTTCTGCTCGAATCCTGTTATAACCCGGTGTTTTCGTAATCTAGGTGATCCAAATAAGACGCTGGTATACTTAGTTTGATTTCGAAAAAAAATCAATTATTGGTGAAAAAATTTGATACGGGGGGGTATACCCGAAAAATGAAAAAACCCAAACTTTGAAGGTCAATATCTCGGCTTCTATGGGAGCTATCAGGAAAATTCCAACGGTTTTGTCTTAGTTTCGTCATTCTGAATCCAACGAGACCATCCGAAAGGTCGTAGCTCTTACGATAGCCGAGATATGGCATTTTTGATGCCCATTTTTGGCCTCAAAAACGGACGTCGAAAACGACTTTTTCAGGATTTTCAAAGTGCTCTCATTCCCTTAGTTCTGCTCGGATCCTATTATAACCCGGTGTTTTCGTAATCTAGGTGATCCAAATAAGACGCTGGTATACTTAGTTTGATTTCGAAAAAAATCAATTTTTGGTGAAAAAATTTGATACGGGGGGGTATACCCGAAAAATGAAAAAACCCAAACTTTGAAGGTCGATATCTCGGCTTCTATGGGAGCTATCGGGAAAATTCCAACGGTTTTGTCTTAGTTTCGTCATTCTGAATCCAACGAGACCATCCGCAAGGTCGTAGCTCTTACGATAGCCGAGATATGGCATTTTTGATGCCCATTTTTGGCCTCAAAAACGGACGTCGAAAACGACTTTTTCAGGATTTTCAAAGTGCTCTCATTCCCTTAGTTCTGCTCGGATCCTGTTATAACCCGGTGTTTTCGTAATCTAGGTGATCCAAATAAGACGCTGGTATACTTAGTTTGATTTCGAAAAAAATCAATTTTTGGTGAAAAATTCGATACGGGGGGGTATACCCGAAAAATGAAAAAACCCAAACTTTGAAGGTCGATATCTCGGCTTCTATGAGAGCTATCGGGAAAATTCCAACGGTTTTGTCTTAGTTTCGTCATTCTGAATCCAACGAGACCATCCGCAAGGTCGTAGCTCTTACGATAGCCGAGATATGGCATTTTTGATGCCCATTTTTGGCCTCAAAAACGGACGTCGAAAACGACTTTTTCAGGATTTTCAAAGTGCTCTCATTTCCTTAGTTCTGCTCGAATCCTGTTATAACCCGGTGTTTTCGTAATCTAGGTGATCCAAATAAGACGCTGGTATACTTAGTTTGATTTCGAAAAAAATCAATTTTTGGTGAAAAATTCGATACGGGGGGGTATACCCGAAAAATGAAAAAACCCAAACTTTGAAGGTCGATATCTCGGCTTCTATGAGAGCTATCGGGAAAATTCCAACGGTTTTGTCTTAGTTTCGTCATTCTGAATCCAACGAGACCATCCGCAAGGTCGTAGCTCTTACGATAGCCGAGATATGGCATTTTTGATGCCCATTTTTGGCCTCAAAAACGGACGTCGAAAACGACTTTTTCAGGATTTTCAAAGTGCTCTCATTTCCTTAGTTCTGCTCGAATCCTGTTATAACCCGGTGTTTTCGTAATCTAGGTGATCCAAATAAGACGCTGGTATACTTAGTTTGATTTCGAAAAAAATCAATTTTTGGTGAAAAATTCGATACGGGGGGGTATACCCGAAAAATGAAAAAACCCAAACTTTGAAGGTCGATATCTCGGCTTCTATGAGAGCTATCGGGAAAATTCCAACGGTTTTGTCTTAGTTTCGTCATTCTGAATCCAACGAGACCATCCGCAAGGTCGTAGCTCTTACGATAGCCGAGATATGGCATTTTTGATGCCCATTTTTGGCCTCAAAAACGGACGTCGAAAACGACTTTTTCAGGATTTTCAAAGTGCTCTCATTTCCTTAGTTCTGCTCGAATCCTGTTATAACCCGGTGTTTTCGTAATCTAGGTAATCCAAATAAGACGCTGGTATACTTAGTTTGATTTCGAAAAAAATCAATTTTTGGTGAAAAATTCGATACGGGGGGGTATACCCGAAATATGAAAAAACCCAAACTTTGAAGGTTGATATCTCGGCTTCTATGGGAGCTATTGGGAAAATTCCAACGGTTTTGTCTTAGTTTCGTCATTCTGAATCCAACGAGACCATCCGCAAGGTCGTAGCTCTTACGATAGCCGAGATATGGCATTTTTGATGCCCATTTTTGGCCTCAAAAACGGACGTCGAAAACGACTTTTTCAGGATTTTCAAAGTGCTCTCATTCCCTTAGTTCTGCTCGGATCCTATTATAACCCGGTGTTTTCGTAATCTAGGTGATCCAAATAAGACGCTGGTATACTTAGTTTGATTTCGAAAAAAATCAATTTTTGGTGAAAAAATTTGATACGGGGGGGTATACCCGAAAAATGAAAAAACCCAAACTTTGAAGGTCGATATCTCGGCTTCTATGGGAGCTATCGGGAAAATTCCAACGGTTTTGTCTTAGTTTCGTCATTCTGAATCCAACGAGACCATCCGCAAGGTCGTAGCTCTTACGATAGCCGAGATATGGCATTTTTGATGCCCATTTTTGGCCTCAAAAACGGACGTCGAAAACGACTTTTTCAGGATTTTCAAAGTGCTCTCATTCCCTTAGTTCTGCTCGGATCCTGTTATAACCCGGTGTTTTCGTAATCTAGGTGATCCAAATAAGACGCTGGTATACTTAGTTTGATTTCGAAAAAAATCAATTTTTGGTGAAAAAATTTGATACGGGGGGGTATACCCGAAAAATGAAAAAACCCAAACTTTGAAGGTCGATATCTCGGCTTATATGGGAGCTATCGGGAAAATTCCAACGGTTTTGTCTTAGTTTCGTCATTCTGAATCCAACGAGACCATCCGCAAGGTCGTAGCTCTTACGATAGCCGAGATATGGCGTTTTTGATGCCCATTTTTGGCCTCAAAAACGGACGTCGAAAACGACTTTTTCAGGATTTTCAAAGTGCTCTCATTCCCTTAGTTCTGCTCGGATCCTGTTATAACCCGGTGTTTTCGTAATCTAGGTGATCCAAATAAGACGCTGGTATACTTAGTTTGATTTCGAAAAAAATCAATTTTTGGTGAAAAATTCGATACGGGGGGGTATACCCGAAATATGAAAAAACCCAAACTTTGAGGGTTGATATCTCGGCTTCTATGGGAGCTATCGGGAAAATTTTAACGGTTTTGTCTTAGTTTCGTCATTCTGAATCCAACGAGACCATCCGCAAGGTCGTAGCTCTTACGATAGCCGAGATATGGCATTTTTGATGCCCATTTTTGGCCTCAAAAACGGACGTCGAAAACGACTTTTTCAGGATTTTCAAAGTGTTCTCATTCCCTTAGTTCTGCTCGGATCCTGTTATAACCCGGTGTTTTCGTAATCTAGGTGATCCAAATAAGACGCTGGTATACTTAGTTTGATTTCGAAAAAAATCAATTTTTGGTGAAAAATTCGATACGGGGGGGTATACCCGAAAAATGAAAAAACCCAAACTTTGAAGGTCGATATCTCGGCTTCTATGGGAGCTATCGGGAAAATTCCAACGGTTTTGTCTTAGTTTCGTCATTCTGAATCCAACGAGACCATCCGCAAGGTCGTAGCTCTTACGATAGCCGAGATATGGCATTTTTGATGCCC
Source organism: Anthonomus grandis grandis (assembly GCF_022605725.1). NCBI lineage: Eukaryota > Metazoa > Arthropoda > Insecta > Coleoptera > Curculionidae > Anthonomus > Anthonomus grandis. The sequence goes on from NW_026088533.1 coordinate 35,490, forward strand.
ATTTTTGGCCTCAAAAACGGACGTCGATAACGACTTTTTCAGGATTTTCAAAGTGCTCTCATTCCCTTAGTTCTGCTCGGATCCTGTTATAACCCGGTGTTTTCGTAATCTAGGTGATCCAAATAAGACGCTGGTATACTTAGTTTGATTTCGAAAAAAAACAAGTTTTGGTAAAAAAATTTGATACGGGGGGGTATACCCGCAAAATGAAAAAACCCAAATTTTGAAGGTCGATATCTCGGCTTCTATGGGAGCTATCGGGAAAATTTCAACGGTTTTGTCTTAGTTTCGTCATTCTGAATCCAACGAGACCATCCGCAAGGTCGTAGCTCTTACGATAGCCGAGATATGGCATTTTTGATGCCCATTTTTGGCCTCAAAAACGGACGTCGCAAACGACTTTTTCAGGATTTTCAAAGTGCTCTCATTCCCTTAGTTCTGCTCGGATCCTGTTATAACCCGGTGTTTTCGTAATCTAGGTGATCCAAATAAGACGCTGGTATACTTAGTTTGATTTCGAAAAAAATCAATTTTTGGTGAAAAATTCGATACGGGGGGGTATACCCGAAAAATGAAAAAACCCAAACTTTGAAGGTCGATATCTCGGCTTCTATGGGAGCTATCGGGAAAATTTCAACGGTTTTGTCTTAGTTTCGTCATTCTAAATCCAACGAGACCATTCGCAAGGTCGTAGCTCTTACGATAGCCGAGATATGGCATTTTTGATACCCATTTTTTGCCTCAAAAACAGACGTCGAAAACGACTTTTTCAGGATTTTCAAAGTGCTCTCATTTCCTTAGTTCTGCTCGGATCCTGTTATAACCCGGTGTTTTCGTAATCTAGGTGATCCAAATAAGACGCTGGTATACTTAGTTTGATTTCGAAAAAAATCAATTTTTGGTGAAAAAATTTGATACGGGGGGGTATACCCGAAAAATGAAAAAACCCAAACTTTGAAGGTCGATATCTCGGCTTCTATGGGAGCTATCGGGAAAATTCCAACGGTTTTGTCTTAGTTTCGTCATTCTGAATCCAACGAGACCATCCGCAAGGTCGTAGCTCTTACGATAGCCGAGATATGGCATTTTTGATGCCCATTTTTGGCCTCAAAAACGGACGTCGCAAACGACTTTTTCAGGATTTTCAAAGTGCTCTCATTCCCTTAGTTCTGCTCGGATCCTGTTATAACCCGGTGTTTTCGTAATCTAGGTGATCCAAATAAGACGCTGGTATACTTAGTTTGATTTCGAAAAAAATCAATTTTTGGTGAAAAATTCGATACGGGGGGGTATACCCGAAAAATGAAAAAACCCAAACTTTGAAGGTCGATATCTCGGCTTCTATGGGAGCTATCGGGAAAATTCCAACGGTTTTGTCTTAGTTTCGTCATTCTGAATCCAACGAGACCATCCGCAAGGTCGTAGCTCTTACGATAGCCGAGATATGGCATTTTTGATGCCCATTTTTGGCCTCAAAAACGGACGTCGCAAACGACTTTTTCAGGATTTTCAAAGTGCTCTCATTCCCTTAGTTCTGCTCGGATCCTGTTATAACCCGGTGTTTTCGTAATCTAGGTGATCCAAATAGGACGCTGGTATACTTAGTTTGATTTCGACAAAAATCAATTTTTGGTGAAAAATTCGATACGGGGGGGTATACCCGAAAAATGAAAAAACCCAAACTTTGAAGGTTGATATCTTGGCTTCTATGGGAGCTATCGGGAAAATTCCAACGGTTTTGTCTTAGTTTCGTCATTCTGAATCCAACGAGACCATCCGCAAGGTCGTAGCTCTCACGATAGCCGAGATATGGCATTTTTGATGCCCATTTTTGGCCTCAAAAACGGACGTCGAAAACGACTTTTTCAGGATTTTCAAAGTGCTCTCATTCCCTTAGTTCTGCTCGGATCCTGTTATAACCCGGTGTTTTCGTAATCTAGGTGATCCAAATAAGACGCTGGTATACTTAGTTTGATTTCGAAAAAAATCAATTTTTGGTGAAAATTCGATACGGGGGGGTATACCCGAAATATGAAAAAACCCAAACTTTGAAGGTTGATATCTCGGCTTCTATGGGAGCTATCGGGAAAATTCCAACGGTTTTGTCTTAGTTTCGTCATTCTGAATCCAACGAGACCATCCGCAAGGTCGTAGCTCTTACGATAGCCGAGATATGGCATTTTTGATGCCCATTTTTGGCCTCAAAAACGGACGTCGCAAACGACTTTTTCAGGATTTTCAAAGTGCTCTCATTCCCTTAGTTCTGCTCGGATCCTGTTATAACCCGGTGTTTTCGTAATCTAGGTGATCCAAATAAGACGCTGGTATACTTAGTTTGATTTCGAAAAAAATCAATTTTTGGTGAAAAATTCGATACGGGGGGGTATACCCGAAAAATGAAAAAACCCAAACTTTGAAGGTTGATATCTCGGCTTCTATGGGAGCTATCGGGAAAATTCTAACGGTTTTGTCTTAGTTTCGTCATTCTGAATCCAACGAGACCATCCGCAAGGTCGTAGCTCTTACGATAGCCGAGATATGACATTTTTGATGACCATTTTTGGCCTCAAAAACGGACGTCGAAAACGATTTTTTCAGGATTTTCAAAGTGCTCTCATTCCCTTAGTTCTGCTCGGATCCTGTTATAACCCAGTGTTTTCGTAATCTAGGTGATCCAAATAAGACGCTGGTATACTTAGTTTGATTTTGAAAAAAATCAATTTTTGGTGAAAAATTCGATACGGGGGGGTATACCCGAAAAATGAAAAAACCCAAATTTTGAAGGTCGATATCTCGGCTTCTATGGGAGCTATCGGGAAAATTTCAACGGTTTTGTCTAAGTTTCGTCATTCTAAATCCAACGAGACCATCCGCAAGGTCGTAGCTCTTACGATAGCCGAGATATGGCATTTTTGATGCCCATTTTTGGCCTCAAAAACGGACGTCGCAAACGACTTTTTCAGGATTTTCAAAGTGCTCTCATTCCCTTAGTTCTGCTCGGATCCTGTTATAACCCGGTGTTTTCGTAATCTAGGTGATCCAAATAAGACGCTGGTATACTTAGTTTGATTTCGAAAAAAATCAATTTTTGGTGAAAAATTCGATACGGGGGGGTATACCCGAAAAATGAAAAAACCCAAACTTTGAAGGTCGATATCTCGGCTTCTATGGGAGCTATCGGGAAAATTTCAACGGTTTTGTCTTAGTTTCGTCATTCTAAATCCAACGAGACCATTCGCAAGGTCGTAGCTCTTACGATAGCCGAGATATGGCATTTTTGATACCCATTTTTTGCCTCAAAAACAGACGTCGAAAACGACTTTTTCAGGATTTTCAAAGTGCTCTCATTTCCTTAGTTCTGCTCGGATCCTGTTATAACCCGGTGTTTTCGTAATCTAGGTGATCCAAATAAGACGCTGGTATACTTAGTTTGATTTCGAAAAAAATCAATTTTTGGTGAAAAAATTTGATACGGGGGGGTATACCCGAAAAATGAAAAAACCCAAACTTTGAAGGTCGATATCTCGGCTTCTATGGGAGCTATCGGGAAAATTCCAACGGTTTTGTCTTAGTTTCGTCATTCTGAATCCAACGAGACCATCCGCAAGGTCGTAGCTCTTACGATAGCCGAGATATGGCATTTTTGATGCCCATTTTTGGCCTCAAAAACGGACGTCGCAAACGACTTTTTCAGGATTTTCAAAGTGCTCTCATTCCCTTAGTTCTGCTCGGATCCTGTTATAACCCGGTGTTTTCGTAATCTAGGTGATCCAAATAAGACGCTGGTATACTTAGTTTGATTTCGAAAAAAATCAATTTTTGGTGAAAAATTCGATACGGGGGGGTATACCCGAAAAATGAAAAAACCCAAACTTTGAAGGTCGATATCTCGGCTTCTATGGGAGCTATCGGGAAAATTCCAACGGTTTTGTCTTAGTTTCGTCATTCTGAATCCAACGAGACCATCCGCAAGGTCGTAGCTCTTACGATAGCCGAGATATGGCATTTTTGATGCCCATTTTTGGCCTCAAAAACGGACGTCGCAAACGACTTTTTCAGGATTTTCAAAGTGCTCTCATTCCCTTAGCTCTGCTCGGATCCTGTTATAACCCGGTGTTTTCGTAATCTAGGTGATCCAAATAGGACGCTGGTATACTTAGTTTGATTTCGACAAAAATCAATTTTTGGTGAAAAATTCGATACGGGGGGGTATACCCGAAAAATGAAAAAACCCAAACTTTGAAGGTTGATATCTTGGCTTCTATGGGAGCTATCGGGAAAATTCCAACGGTTTTGTCTTAGTTTCGTCATTCTAAATCCAACGAGACCATCCGCAAGGTCGTAGCTCTTACGATAGCCGAGATATGGCATTTTTGATACCCATTTTTTGCCTCAAAAACGGACGTCGAAAACGACTTTTTCAGGATTTTCAAAGTGCTCTCATTCCCTTAGTTCTGCTCGGATCCTGTTATAACCCAGTGTTTTCGTAATCTAGGTGATCCAAATAAGACGCTGGTATACTTAGTTTGATTTTGAAAAAAATCAATTTTTGGTGAAAAATTCGATACGGGGGGGTATACCCGAAAAATGAAAAAACCCAAATTTTGAAGGTCGATATCTCGGCTTCTATGGGAGCTATCGGGAAAATTTCAACGGTTTTGTCTAAGTTTCGTCATTCTAAATCCAACGAGACCATCCGCAAGGTCGTAGCTCTTACGATAGCCGAGATATGGCATTTTTGATACCCATTTTTTGCCTCAAAAACGGACGTCGAAAACGACTTTTTCAGGATTTTCAAAGTGCTCTCATTCCCTTAGTTCTGCTCGGATCCTGTTATAACCCGGTGTTTTCGTAATCTAGGTGATCCAAATAGGACGCTGGTATACTTAGTTTGATTTCGACAAAAATCAATTTTTGGTGAAAAATTCGATACGGGGGGGTATACCCGAAAAATAAAAAAACCCAAACTTTGAAGGTCGATATCTCGGCTTCTATGGGAGCTATCGGGAAAATTCCAACGGTTTTGTCTAAGTTTCGTCATTCTAAATCCAACGAGACCATCCGCAAGGTCGTAGCTCTTACGATAGCCGAGATATGGCATTTTTGATACCCATTTTTTGCCTCAAAAACGGACGTCGAAAACGACTTTTTCAGGATTTTCAAAGTGCTCTCATTCCCTTAGTTCTGCTCGGATCCTGTTATAACCCGGTGTTTTCGTAATCTAGGTGATCCAAATAAGACGCTGGTATACTTAGTTTGATTTCGAAAAAAATCAATTTTTGGTGAAAAATTCGATACGGGGGGGTATACCCGAAAAATGAAAAAACCCAAACTTTGAAGGTCGATATCTCGGCTTCTATGAGAGCTATCGGGAAAATTTCAACGGTTTTGTCTTAGTTTCGTCATTCTGAATCCAACGAGACCATCCGCAAGGTCGTAGCTCTTACGATAGCCGAGATATGGCATTTTTGATGCCCATTTTTGGCCTCAAAAACGGACGTCGAAAACGACTTTTTCAGGATTTTCAAAGTGCTCTCATTCCCTTAGTTCTGCTCGGATCCTGTTATAACCCGGTGTTTTCGTAATCTAGGTGATCCAAATAAGACGCTGGTTTACTTAGTTTGATTTCGAAAAAAATCAATTTTTGGTGAAAAAATTTGATACGGGGGGGTATACCCGAAAAATGAAAAAACCCAAACTTTGAAGGTCGATATCTCGGCTTCTATGGGAGCTATCGGGAAAATTCCAACGGTTTTGTCTTAGTTTCGTCATTCTGAATCCAACGAGACCATCCGCAAGGTCGTAGCTCTTACGATAGCCGAGATATGGCATTTTTGATGCCCATTTTTGGCCTCAAAAACGGACGTCGAAAACGACTTTTTCAGGATTTTCAAAGTGCTCTCATTCCCTTAGTTCTGCTCGGATCCTGTTATAACCTGGTGTTTTCGTAATCTAGGTGATCCAAATAAGACGCTGGTATACTTAGTTTGATTTCGAAAAAAATCAATTTTTGGTGAAAAATTCGATACGGGGGGGTATACCCGAAAAATGAAAAAACCCAAACTTTGAAGGTCGATATCTCGGCTTCTATGAGAGCTATCGGGAAAATTCCAACGGTTTTGTCTTAGTTTCGTCATTCTGAATCCAACGAGACCATCCGCAAGGTCGTAGCTCTTACGATAGCCGAGATATGGCATTTTTGATGCCCATTTTTGGCCTCAAAAACGGACGTCGAAAACGACTTTTTCAGGATTTTCAAAGTGCTCTCATTTCCTTAGTTCTGCTCGAATCCTGTTATAACCCGGTGTTTTCGTAATCTAGGTGATCCAAATAAGACGCTGGTATACTTAGTTTGATTTCGAAAAAAATCAATTTTTGGTGAAAAAATTTGATACGGGGGGGTATACCCGAAAAATGAAAAAACCCAAACTTTGAAGGTCGATATCTCGGCTTCTATGGGAGCTATCGGGAAAATTTCAACGGTTTTGTCTTAGTTTCGTCATTCTAAATCCAACGAGACCATCCGCAAGGTCGTAGCTCTTACGATAGCCGAGATATGGCATTTTTGATGCCCATTTTTGGCCTCAAAAACGGACGTCGAAAACGACTTTTTCAGGATTTTCAAAGTGCTCTCATTCCCTTAGTTCTGCTCGGATCCTGTTATAACCCGGTGTTTTCGTAATCTAGGTGATCCAAATAAGACGCTGGTATACTTAGTTTGATTTCGAAAAAAATCAATTTTTGGTGAAAAATTCGATACGGGGGGGTATACCCGAAAAATGAAAAAACCCAAACTTTGAAGGTTAATATCTTGGCTTCTATGGGAGCTATCGGGAAAATTCCAACGGTTTTGTCTTAGTTTCGTCATTCTGAATCCAACGAGACCATCCGCAAGGTCGTAGCTCTCACGATAGCCGAGATATGGCATTTTTGATGCCCATTTTTGGCCTCAAAAACGGACGTCGAAAACGACTTTTTCAGGATTTTCAAAGTGCTCTCATTCCCTTAGTTCTGCTCGGATCCTGTTATAACCCGGTGTTTTCGTAATCTAGGTGATCCAAATAAGACGCTGGTATACTTAGTTTGATTTCGAAAAAAATCAATTTTTGGTGAAAATTCGATACGGGGGGGTATACCCGAAATATGAAAAAACCCAAACTTTGAAGGTTGATATCTCGGCTTCTATGGGAGCTATCGGGAAAATTCCAACGGTTTTGTCTTAGTTTCGTCATTCTGAATCCAACGAGACCATCCGCAAGGTCGTAGCTCTTACGATAGCCGAGATATGGCATTTTTGATGCCCATTTTTGGCCTCAAAAACGGACGTCGAAAACGACTTTTTCAGGATTTTCAAAGTGCTCTTATTCCCTTAGTTTTGCTCGGATCCTGTTATAACCCGGTGTTTTCGTAATCTAGGTGATCCAAATAAGACGCTGGTATACTTAGTTTGATTTCGAAAAAAATCAATTTTTGGTGAAAAATTCGATACGGGGGGGTATACCCGAAAAATGAAAAAACCCAAACTTTGAAGGTCGATATCTCGGCTTCTATGGGAGCTATCGAGAAAATTTCAACGGTTTTGTCTTAGTTTCGTCATTCTGAATCCAACGAGACCATCCGCAAGGTCGTAGCTCTTACGATAGCCGAGATATGGCATTTTTGATGCCCATTTTTGGCCTCAAAAACGGACGTCGCAAACGACTTTTTCAGGATTTTCAAAGTGCTCTCATTCCCTTAGTTCTGCTCGGATCCTGTTATAACCCGGTGTTTTCGTAATCTAGGTGATCCAAATAAGACGCTGGTATACTTAGTTTGATTTCGAAAAAAATCAATTTTTGGTGAAAAATTCGATACGGGGGGGTATACCCGAAAAATGAAAAAACCCAAACTTTGAAGGTCGATATCTCGGCTTCTATGGGAGCTATCGGGAAAATTCTAACGGTTTTGTCTTAGTTTCGTCATTCTGAATCCAACGAGACCATCCGCAAGGTCGTAGCTCTTACGATAGCCGAGATATGACATTTTTGATGACCATTTTTGGCCTCAAAAACGGACGTCGAAAACGATTTTTTCAGGATTTTCAAAGTGCTCTCATTCCCTTAGTTCTGCTCGGATCCTGTTATAACCCAGTGTTTTCGTAATCTAGGTGATCCAAATAAGACGCTGGTATACTTAGTTTGATTTTGAAAAAAATCAATTTTTGGTGAAAAATTCGATACGGGGGGGTATACCCGAAAAATGAAAAAACCCAAATTTTGAAGGTCGATATCTCGGCTTCTATGGGAGCTATCGGGAAAATTTCAACGGTTTTGTCTAAGTTTCGTCATTCTAAATCCAACGAGACCATCCGCAAGGTCGTAGCTCTTACGATAGCCGAGATATGGCATTTTTGATGCCCATTTTTGGCCTCAAAAACGGACGTCGCAAACGACTTTTTCAGGATTTTCAAAGTGCTCTCATTCCCTTAGTTCTGCTCGGATCCTGTTATAACCCGGTGTTTTCGTAATCTAGGTGATCCAAATAAGACGCTGGTATACTTAGTTTGATTTCGAAAAAAATCAATTTTTGGTGAAAAATTCGATACGGGGGGGTATACCCGAAAAATGAAAAAACCCAAACTTTGAAGGTCGATATCTCGGCTTCTATGGGAGCTATCGGGAAAATTTCAACGGTTTTGTCTTAGTTTCGTCATTCTAAATCCAACGAGACCATTCGCAAGGTCGTAGCTCTTACGATAGCCGAGATATGGCATTTTTGATACCCATTTTTTGCCTCAAAAACAGACGTCGAAAACGACTTTTTCAGGATTTTCAAAGTGCTCTCATTTCCTTAGTTCTGCTCGGATCCTGTTATAACCCGGTGTTTTCGTAATCTAGGTGATCCAAATAAGACGCTGGTATACTTAGTTTGATTTCGAAAAAAATCAATTTTTGGTGAAAAAATTTGATACGGGGGGGTATACCCGAAAAATGAAAAAACCCAAACTTTGAAGGTCGATATCTCGGCTTCTATGGGAGCTATCGGGAAAATTCCAACGGTTTTGTCTTAGTTTCGTCATTCTGAATCCAACGAGACCATCCGCAAGGTCGTAGCTCTTACGATAGCCGAGATATGGCATTTTTGATGCCCATTTTTGGCCTCAAAAACGGACGTCGCAAACGACTTTTTCAGGATTTTCAAAGTGCTCTCATTCCCTTAGTTCTGCTCGGATCCTGTTATAACCCGGTGTTTTCGTAATCTAGGTGATCCAAATAAGACGCTGGTATACTTAGTTTGATTTCGAAAAAAATCAATTTTTGGTGAAAAATTCGATACGGGGGGGTATACCCGAAAAATGAAAAAACCCAAACTTTGAAGGTCGATATCTCGGCTTCTATGGGAGCTATCGGGAAAATTCCAACGGTTTTGTCTTAGTTTCGTCATTCTGAATCCAACGAGACCATCCGCAAGGTCGTAGCTCTTACGATAGCCGAGATATGGCATTTTTGATGCCCATTTTTGGCCTCAAAAACGGACGTCGCAAACGACTTTTTCAGGATTTTCAAAGTGCTCTCATTCCCTTAGCTCTGCTCGGATCCTGTTATAACCCGGTGTTTTCGTAATCTAGGTGATCCAAATAGGACGCTGGTATACTTAGTTTGATTTCGACAAAAATCAATTTTTGGTGAAAAATTCGATACGGGGGGGTATACCCGAAAAATGAAAAAACCCAAACTTTGAAGGTTGATATCTTGGCTTCTATGGGAGCTATCGGGAAAATTCCAACGGTTTTGTCTTAGTTTCGTCATTCTAAATCCAACGAGACCATCCGCAAGGTCGTAGCTCTTACGATAGCCGAGATATGGCATTTTTGATACCCATTTTTTGCCTCAAAAACGGACGTCGAAAACGACTTTTTCAGGATTTTCAAAGTGCTCTCATTCCCTTAGTTCTGCTCGGATCCTGTTATAACCCAGTGTTTTCGTAATCTAGGTGATCCAAATAAGACGCTGGTATACTTAGTTTGATTTTGAAAAAAATCAATTTTTGGTGAAAAATTCGATACGGGGGGGTATACCCGAAAAATGAAAAAACCCAAATTTTGAAGGTCGATATCTCGGCTTCTATGGGAGCTATCGGGAAAATTTCAACGGTTTTGTCTAAGTTTCGTCATTCTAAATCCAACGAGACCATCCGCAAGGTCGTAGCTCTTACGATAGCCGAGATATGGCATTTTTGATACCCATTTTTTGCCTCAAAAACGGACGTCGAAAACGACTTTTTCAGGATTTTCAAAGTGCTCTCATTCCCTTAGTTCTGCTCGGATCCTGTTATAACCCGGTGTTTTCGTAATCTAGGTGATCCAAATAGGACGCTGGTATACTTAGTTTGATTTCGACAAAAATCAATTTTTGGTGAAAAATTCGATACGGGGGGGTATACCCGAAAAATAAAAAAACCCAAACTTTGAAGGTCGATATCTCGGCTTCTATGGGAGCTATCGGGAAAATTCCAACGGTTTTGTCTAAGTTTCGTCATTCTAAATCCAACGAGACCATCCGCAAGGTCGTAGCTCTTACGATAGCCGAGATATGGCATTTTTGATACCCATTTTTTGCCTCAAAAACGGACGTCGAAAACGACTTTTTCAGGATTTTCAAAGTGCTCTCATTCCCTTAGTTCTGCTCGGATCCTGTTATAACCCGGTGTTTTCGTAATCTAGGTGATCCAAATAAGACGCTGGTATACTTAGTTTGATTTCGAAAAAAATCAATTTTTGGTGAAAAATTCGATACGGGGGGGTATACCCGAAAAATGAAAAAACCCAAACTTTGAAGGTCGATATCTCGGCTTCTATGAGAGCTATCGGGAAAATTTCAACGGTTTTGTCTTAGTTTCGTCATTCTGAATCCAACGAGACCATCCGCAAGGTCGTAGCTCTTACGATAGCCGAGATATGGCATTTTTGATGCCCATTTTTGGCCTCAAAAACGGACGTCGAAAACGACTTTTTCAGGATTTTCAAAGTGCTCTCATTCCCTTAGTTCTGCTCGGATCCTGTTATAACCCGGTGTTTTCGTAATCTAGGTGATCCAAATAAGACGCTGGTTTACTTAGTTTGATTTCGAAAAAAATCAATTTTTGGTGAAAAAATTTGATACGGGGGGGTATACCCGAAAAATGAAAAAACCCAAACTTTGAAGGTCGATATCTCGGCTTCTATGGGAGCTATCGGGAAAATTCCAACGGTTTTGTCTTAGTTTCGTCATTCTGAATCCAACGAGACCATCCGCAAGGTCGTAGCTCTTACGATAGCCGAGATATGGCATTTTTGATGCCCATTTTTGGCCTCAAAAACGGACGTCGAAAACGACTTTTTCAGGATTTTCAAAGTGCTCTCATTCCCTTAGTTCTGCTCGGATCCTGTTATAACCTGGTGTTTTCGTAATCTAGGTGATCCAAATAAGACGCTGGTATACTTAGTTTGATTTCGAAAAAAATCAATTTTTGGTGAAAAATTCGATACGGGGGGGTATACCCGAAAAATGAAAAAACCCAAACTTTGAAGGTCGATATCTCGGCTTCTATGAGAGCTATCGGGAAAATTCCAACGGTTTTGTCTTAGTTTCGTCATTCTGAATCCAACGAGACCATCCGCAAGGTCGTAGCTCTTACGATAGCCGAGATATGGCATTTTTGATGCCCATTTTTGGCCTCAAAAACGGACGTCGAAAACGACTTTTTCAGGATTTTCAAAGTGCTCTCATTTCCTTAGTTCTGCTCGGATCCTGTTATAACCCGGTGTTTTCGTAATCTAGGTGATCCAAATAAGACGCTGGTATACTTAGTTTGATTTCGAAAAAAATCAATTTTTGGTGAAAAATTCGATACGGGGGGGTATACCCGAAAAATGAAAAAACCCAAACTTTGAAGGTTGATATCTTGGCTTCTATGGGAGCTATCGGGAAAATTCCAACGGTTTTGTCTTAGTTTCGTCATTCTGAATCCAACGAGACCATCCGCAAGGTCGTAGCTCTCACGATAGCCGAGATATGGCATTTTTGATGCCCATTTTTGGCCTCAAAAACGGACGTCGAAAACGACTTTTTCAGGATTTTCAAAGTGCTCTCATTCCCTTAGTTCTGCTCGGATCCTGTTATAACCCGGTGTTTTCGTAATCTAGGTGATCCAAATAAGACGCTGGTATACTTAGTTTGATTTCGAAAAAAATCAATTTTTGGTGAAAATTCGATACGGGGGGGTATACCCGAAATATGAAAAAACCCAAACTTTGAAGGTTGATATCTCGGCTTCTATGGGAGCTATCGGGAAAATTCCAACGGTTTTGTCTTAGTTTCGTCATTCTGAATCCAACGAGACCATCCGCAAGGTCGTAGCTCTTACGATAGCCGAGATATGGCATTTTTGATGCCCATTTTTGGCCTCAAAAACGGACGTCGAAAACGACTTTTTCAGGATTTTCAAAGTGCTCTTATTCCCTTAGTTTTGCTCGGATCCTGTTATAACCCGGTGTTTTCGTAATCTAGGTGATCCAAATAAGACGCTGGTATACTTAGTTTGATTTCGAAAAAAATCAATTTTTGGTGAAAAATTCGATACGGGGGGGTATACCCGAAAAATGAAAAAACCCAAACTTTGAAGGTCGATATCTCGGCTTCTATGGGAGCTATCGAGAAAATTTCAACGGTTTTGTCTTAGTTTCGTCATTCTGAATCCAACGAGACCATCCGCAAGGTCGTAGCTCTTACGATAGCCGAGATATGGCATTTTTGATGCCCATTTTTGGCCTCAAAAACGGACGTCGCAAACGACTTTTTCAGGATTTTCAAAGTGCTCTCATTCCCTTAGTTCTGCTCGGATCCTGTTATAACCCGGTGTTTTCGTAATCTAGGTGATCCAAATAAGACGCTGGTATACTTAGTTTGATTTCGAAAAAAATCAATTTTTGGTGAAAAATTCGATACGGGGGGGTATACCCGAAAAATGAAAAAACCCAAACTTTGAAGGTTGATATCTCGGCTTCTATGGGAGCTATCGGGAAAATTCTAACGGTTTTGTCTTAGTTTCGTCATTCTGAATCCAACGAGACCATCCGCAAGGTCGTAGCTCTTACGATAGCCGAGATATGACATTTTTGATGACCATTTTTGGCCTCAAAAACGGACGTCGAAAACGATTTTTTCAGGATTTTCAAAGTGCTCTCATTCCCTTAGTTCTGCTCGGATCCTGTTATAACCCAGTGTTTTCGTAATCTAGGTGATCCAAATAAGACGCTGGTATACTTAGTTTGATTTTGAAAAAAATCAATTTTTGGTGAAAAATTCGATACGGGGGGGTATACCCGAAAAATGAAAAAACCCAAATTTTGAAGGTCGATATCTCGGCTTCTATGGGAGCTATCGGGAAAATTTCAACGGTTTTGTCTAAGTTTCGTCATTCTAAATCCAACGAGACCATCCGCAAGGTCGTAGCTCTTACGATAGCCGAGATATGGCATTTTTGATACCCATTTTTTGCCTCAAAAACGGACGTCGAAAACGACTTTTTCAGGATTTTCAAAGTGCTCTCATTCCCTTAGTTCTGCTCGGATCCTGTTATAACCCAGTGTTTTCGTAATCTAGGTGATCCAAATAAGACGCTGGTATACTTAGTTTGATTTTGAAAAAAATCAATTTTTGGTGAAAAATTCGATACGGGGGGGTATACCCGAAAAATGAAAAAACCCAAATTTTGAAGGTCGATATCTCGGCTTCTATGGGAGCTATCGGGAAAATTTCAACGGTTTTGTCTAAGTTTCGTCATTCTAAATCCAACGAGACCATCCGCAAGGTCGTAGCTCTTTCAATAGCCGAGATATGGCATTTTTGATACCCATTTTTTGCCTCAAAAACGGACGTCGAAAACGACTTTTTCAGGATTTTCAAAGTGCTCTCATTCCCTTAGTTCTGCTCGGATCCTGTTATAACCCGGTGTTTTCGTAATCTAGGTGATCCAAATAGGACGCTGGTATACTTAGTTTGATTTCGACAAAAATCAATTTTTGGTGAAAAATTCGATACGGGGGGGTATACCCGAAAAATAAAAAAAACCCAAACTTTGAAGGTCGATATCTCGGCTTCTATGGGAGCTATCGGGAAAATTTCAACGGTTTTGTACTAGTTTCGTCATTCTGAATCCAACGAGACCATCCTCAAGGTCGTAGCTCTTACGATAGCCGAGATATGGCATTTTTGATGCCCATTTTTGGCCTCAAAAACGGACGTCGAAAACGATTTTTTCAGGATTTTCAAAGTGCTCTCATTCCCTTAGTTCTGCTCGGATCCTGCTATAACCGGGTGTTTTCGTAATCTAGGTGATCCAAATAAGTCGCTGGTATACTTAGTTTGATTTCGAAAAAAATCAATTTTTGGTGAAAAATTCGATACGGGGGGGTATACCCGAAAAATGAAAAAACCCAAACTTTAAAGGTCGATATCTCGGCTTCTATGGGAGCTATCGGGAAAATTCACACATCTCGTGAGAGTTTTCGTCATTCTGAATCCAACGAGACCATCCGCAAGGTCGTAGCTCTTACGATAGCCGAGATATGGCATTTTTGATGCCCATTTTTGGCCTCAAAAACGGACGTCGCAAACGACTTTTTCAGGATTTTCAAAGTGCTCTCATTCCCTTAGTTCTGCTCGGATCCTGTTATAACCCGGTGTTTTCGTAATCTAGGTGATCCAAATAAGACGCTGGTATACTTAGTTTGATTTCGAAAAAAATCAATTTTTGGTGAAAAATTCGATACGGGGGGGTATACCCGAAAAATGAAAAAACCCAAACTTTGAAGGTTGATATCTCGGCTTCTATGGGAGCTATCGGGAAAATTCTAACGGTTTTGTCTTAGTTTCGTCATTCTGAATCCAACGAGACCATCCGCAAGGTCGTAGCTCTTACGATAGCCGAGATATGGCATTTTTGATGCCCATTTTTGGCCTCAAAAACGGACGTCGAAAACGACTTTTTCAGGATTTTCAAAGTGCTCTCATTCCCTTAGTTCTGCTCGGATCCTGTTATAACCCGGTGTTTTCGTAATCTAGGTGATCCAAATAAGACGCTGGTATACTTAGTTTGATTTCGAAAAAAATCAATTTTTGGTGAAAAATTCGATACGGGGGGGTATACCCGAAAAATGAAAAAACCCAAACTTTGAAGGTTGATATCTTGGCTTCTATGGGAGCTATCGGGAAAATTCCAACGGTTTTGTCTTAGTTTCGTCATTCTGAATCCAACGAGACCATCCGCAAGGTCGTAGCTCTCACGATAGCCGAGATATGGCATTTTTGATGCCCATTTTTGGCCTCAAAAACGGACGTCGAAAACGACTTTTTCAGGATTTTCAAAGTGCTCTCATTCCCTTAGTTCTGCTCGGATCCTGTTATAACCCGGTGTTTTCGTAATCTAGGTGATCCAAATAAGACGCTGGTATACTTAGTTTGATTTCGAAAAAAATCAATTTTTGGTGAAAATTCGATACGGGGGGGTATACCCGAAATATGAAAAAACCCAAACTTTGAAGGTTGATATCTCGGCTTCTATGGGAGCTATCGGGAAAATTCCAACGGTTTTGTCTTAGTTTCGTCATTCTGAATCCAACGAGACCATCCGCAAGGTCGTAGCTCTTACGATAGCCGAGATATGGCATTTTTGATGCCCATTTTTGGCCTCAAAAACGGACGTCGAAAACGACTTTTTCAGGATTTTCAAAGTGCTCTTATTCCCTTAGTTTTGCTCGGATCCTGTTATAACCCGGTGTTTTCGTAATCTAGGTGATCCAAATAAGACGCTGGTATACTTAGTTTGATTTCGAAAAAAATCAATTTTTGGTGAAAAATTCGATACGGGGGGGTATACCCGAAAAATGAAAAAACCCAAACTTTGAAGGTCGATATCTCGGCTTCTATGGGAGCTATCGAGAAAATTTCAACGGTTTTGTCTTAGTTTCGTCATTCTGAATCCAACGAGACCATCCGCAAGGTCGTAGCTCTTACGATAGCCGAGATATGGCATTTTTGATGCCCATTTTTGGCCTCAAAAACGGACGTCGCAAACGACTTTTTCAGGATTTTCAAAGTGCTCTCATTCCCTTAGTTCTGCTCGGATCCTGTTATAACCCGGTGTTTTCGTAATCTAGGTGATCCAAATAAGACGCTGGTATACTTAGTTTGATTTCGAAAAAAATCAATTTTTTGGTGAAAAATTCGATACGGGGGGGTATACCCGAAAAATGAAAAAACCCAAACTTTGAAGGTTGATATCTCGGCTTCTATGGGAGCTATCGGGAAAATTCTAACGGTTTTGTCTTAGTTTCGTCATTCTGAATCCAACGAGACCATCCGCAAGGTCGTAGCTCTTACGATAGCCGAGATATGGCATTTTTGATACCCATTTTTTGCCTCAAAAACGGACGTCGAAAACGACTTTTTCAGGATTTTCAAAGTGCTCTCATTCCCTTAGTTCTGCTCGGATCCTGTTATAACCCGGTGTTTTCGTAATCTAGGTGATCCAAATAGGACGCTGGTATACTTAGTTGATTTCGACAAAAATCAATTTTTGGTGAAAAATTCGATACGGGGGGGTATACCCGAAAAATAAAAAAACCCAAACTTTGAAGGTCGATATCTCGGCTTCTATGGGAGCTATCGGAAAATTCCAACGGTTTTGTCTAAGTTTCGTCATTCTAAATCCAACGAGACCATCCGCAAGGTCGTAGCTCTTACGATAGCCGAGATATGGCATTTTTGATACCCATTTTTTGCCTCAAAAACGGACGTCGAAAACGACTTTTTCAGGATTTTCAAAGTGCTCTCATTCCCTTAGTTCTGCTCGGATCCTGTTATAACCCGGTGTTTTCGTAATCTAGGTGATCCAAATAAGACGCTGGTATACTTAGTTTGATTTCGAAAAAAATCAATTTTTGGTGAAAAATTCGATACGGGGGGGGTATACCCGAAAAATGAAAAAACCCAAACTTTGAAGGTCGATATCTCGGCTTCTATGAGAGCTATCGGGAAAATTCCAACGGTTTTGTCTTAGTTTCGTCATTCTGAATCCAACGAGACCATCCGCAAGGTCGTAGCTCTTACGATAGCCGAGATATGGCATTTTTGATGCCCATTTTTGGCCTCAAAAACGGACGTCGAAAACGACTTTTTCAGGATTTTCAAAGTGCTCTCATTCCCTTAGTTCTGCTCGGATCCTGTTTATAACCCGGTGTTTTCGTAATCTAGGTGATCCAAATAGGACGCTGGTATACTTAGTTTGATTTTGAAAAAAATCAATTTTTGGTGAAAAATTCGATACGGGGGGGTATACCCGAAAAATGAAAAAACCCAAATTTTGAAGGTCGATATCTCGGCTTCTATGGGAGCTATCGGGAAAATTTCAACGGTTTTGTCTAAGTTTCGTCATTCTAAATCCAACGAGACCATCCGCAAGGTCGTAGCTCTTACGATAGCCGAGATATGGCATTTTTTGATACCCATTTTTTGCCTCAAAAACGGACGTCGAAAACGACTTTTTCAGGATTTTCAAAGTGCTCTCATTCCCTTAGTTCTGCTCGGATCCTGTTATAACCCGGTGTTTTCGTAATCTAGGTGATCCAAATAGGACGCTGGTATACTTAGTTTGATTTCGACAAAAATCAATTTTTGGTGAAAAATTCGATACGGGGGGGTATACCCGAAAAATAAAAAAACCCAAACTTTGAAGGTCGATATCTCGGCTTCTATGGGAGCTATCGGGAAAATTCCAACGGTTTTGTCTAAGTTTCGTCATTCTAAATCCAACGAGACCATCCGCAAGGTCGTAGCTCTTACGATAGCCGAGATATGGCATTTTTGATACCCATTTTTTGCCTCAAAAACGGACGTCGAAAACGACTTTTTCAGGATTTTCAAAGTGCTCTCATTCCCTTAGTTCTGCTCGGATCCTGTTATAACCCGGTGTTTTCGTAATCTAGGTGATCCAAATAAGACGCTGGTATACTTAGTTTGATTTCGAAAAAAAATCAATTTTTGGTGAAAAATTCGATACGGGGGGGTATACCCGAAAAATGAAAAAACCCAAACTTTGAAGGTCGATATCTCGGCTTCTATGAGAGCTATCGGGAAAATTCCAACGGTTTTGTCTTAGTTTCGTCATTCTGAATCCAACGAGACCATCCGCAAGGTCGTAGCTCTTACGATAGCCGAGATATGGCATTTTTGATGCCCATTTTTGGCCTCAAAAACGGACGTCGAAAACGACTTTTTCAGGATTTTCAAAGTGCTCTCATTCCCTTAGTTCTGCTCGGATCCTGTTATAACCCGGTGTTTTCGTAATCTAGGTGATCCAAATAAGACGCTGGTTTACTTAGTTTGATTTCGAAAAAAAATCAATTTTTGGTGAAAAAATTTGATACGGGGGGGTATACCCGAAAAATGAAAAAACCCAAACTTTGAAGGTCGATATCTCGGCTTCTATGAGAGCTATCGGGAAAATTCCAACGGTTTTGTCTTAGTTTCGTCATTCTGAATCCAACGAGACCATCCGCAAGGTCGTAGCTCTTACGATAGCCGAGATATGGCATTTTTGATGCCCATTTTTGGCCTCAAAAACGGACGTCGAAAACGACTTTTTCAGGATTTTCAAAGTGCTCTCATTTCCTTAGTTCTGCTCGAATCCTGTTATAACCCGGTGTTTTCGTAATCTAGGTGATCCAAATAAGACGCTGGTATACTTAGTTTGATTTCGAAAAAAATCAATTTTTGGTGAAAAAATTTGATACGGGGGGGTATACCCGAAAAATGAAAAAACCCAAACTTTGAAGGTCGATATCTCGGCTTCTATGGGAGCTATCGGGAAAATTTCAACGGTTTTGTCTTAGTTTCGTCATTCTAAATCCAACGAGACCATTCGCAAGGTCGTAGCTCTTACGATAGCCGAGATATGGCATTTTTGATGCCCATTTTTGGCCTCAAAAACGGACGTCGCAAACGACTTTTTCAGGATTTTCAAAGTGCTCTCATTTCCTTAGTTCTGCTCGGATCCTGTTATAACCCGGTGTTTTCGTAATCTAGGTGATCCAAATAAGACGCTGGTATACTTAGTTTGATTTCGAAAAAAATCAATTTTTGGTGAAAAAATTTGATACGGGGGGGTATACCCGAAAAATGAAAAAACCCAAACTTTGAAGGTCGATATCTCGGCTTCTATGGGAGCTATCGGGAAAATTCCAACGGTTTTGTCTTAGTTTCGTCATTCTGAATCCAACGAGACCATCCGCAAGGTCGTAGCTCTTACGATAGCCGAGATATGGCATTTTTGATACCCATTTTTTGCCTCAAAAACGGACGTCGAAAACGACTTTTTCAGGATTTTCAAAGTGCTCTCATTTCCTTAGTTCTGCTCGGATCCTGTTATAACCCGGTGTTTTCGTAATCTAGGTGATCCAAATAAGACGCTGGTATACTTAGTTTGATTTCGAAAAAAATCAATTTTTGGTGAAAAAATTTGATACGGGGGGGTATACCCGAAAAATGAAAAAACCCAAACTTTGAAGGTCGATATCTCGGCTTCTATGGGAGCTATCGGGAAAATTCCAACGGTTTTGTCTTAGTTTCGTCATTCTGAATCCAACGAGACCATCCGCAAGGTCGTAGCTCTTACGATAGCCGAGATATGGCATTTTTGATGCCCATTTTTGGCCTCAAAAACGGACGTCGCAAACGACTTTTTCAGGATTTTCAAAGTGCTCTCATTCCCTTAGTTCTGCTCGGATCCTATTATAACCCGGTGTTTTCGTAATCTAGGTGATCCAAATAAGACGCTGGTATACTTAGTTTGATTTCGAAAAAAATCAATTTTTGGTGAAAAAATTTGATACGGGGGGGTATACCCGAAAAATGAAAAAACCCAAACTTTGAAGGTCGATATCTCGGCTTCTATGGGAGCTATCGGGAAAATTCCAACGGTTTTGTCTTAGTTTCGTCATTCTGAATCCAACGAGACCATCCGCAAGGTCGTAGCTCTTACGATAGCCGAGATATGGCATTTTTGATGCCCATTTTTGGCCTCAAAAACGGACGTCGAAAACGACTTTTTCAGGATTTTCAAAGTGCTCTCATTCCCTTAGTTCTGCTCGGATCCTGTTATAACCCGGTGTTTTCGTAATCTAGGTGATCCAAATAAGACGCTGGTATACTTAGTTTGATTTCGAAAAAAATCAATTTTTGGTGAAAAAATTTGATACGGGGGGGTATACCCGAAAAATGAAAAAACCCAAACTTTGAAGGTCGATATCTCGGCTTATATGGGAGCTATCGGGAAAATTCCAACGGTTTTGTCTTAGTTTCGTCATTCTGAATCCAACGAGACCATCCGCAAGGTCGTAGCTCTTACGATAGCCGAGATATGGCGTTTTTGATGCCCATTTTTGGCCTCAAAAACGGACGTCGAAAACGACTTTTTCAGGATTTTCAAAGTGCTCTCATTCCCTTAGTTCTGCTCGGATCCTGTTATAACCCGGTGTTTTCGTAATCTAGGTGATCCAAATAAGACGCTGGTATACTTAGTTTGATTTCGAAAAAAATCAATTTTTGGTGAAAAATTCGATACGGGGGGGTATACCCGAAATATGAAAAAACCCAAACTTTGAGGGTTGATATCTCGGCTTCTATGGGAGCTATCGGGAAAATTTTAACGGTTTTGTCTTAGTTTCGTCATTCTGAATCCAACGAGACCATCCGCAAGGTCGTAGCTCTTACGATAGCCGAGATATGGCATTTTTGATGCCCATTTTTGGCCTCAAAAACGGACGTCGAAAACGACTTTTTCAGGATTTTCAAAGTGTTCTCATTCCCTTAGTTCTGCTCGGATCCTGTTATAACCCGGTGTTTTCGTAATCTAGGTGATCCAAATAAGACGCTGGTATACTTAGTTTGATTTCGAAAAAAATCAATTTTTGGTGAAAAATTCGATACGGGGGGGTATACCCGAAAAATGAAAAAACCCAAACTTTGAAGGTCGATATCTCGGCTTCTATGGGAGCTATCGGGAAAATTCCAACGGTTTTGTCTTAGTTTCGTCATTCTGAATCCAACGAGACCATCCGCAAGGTCGTAGCTCTTACGATAGCCGAGATATGGCATTTTTGATGCCCATTTTTGGCCTCAAAAACGGACGTCGATAACGACTTTTTCAGGATTTTCAAAGTGCTCTCATTCCCTTAGTTCTGCTCGGATCCTGTTATAACCCGGTGTTTTCGTAATCTAGGTGATCCAAATAAGACGCTGGTATACTTAGTTTGATTTCGAAAAAAAACAAGTTTTGGTAAAAAAATTTGATACGGGGGGGTATACCCGCAAAATGAAAAAACCCAAATTTTGAAGGTCGATATCTCGGCTTCTATGGGAGCTATCGGGAAAATTTCAACGGTTTTGTCTTAGTTTCGTCATTCTGAATCCAACGAGACCATCCGCAAGGTCGTAGCTCTTACGATAGCCGAGATATGGCATTTTTGATGCCCATTTTTGGCCTCAAAAACGGACGTCGCAAACGACTTTTTCAGGATTTTCAAAGTGCTCTCATTCCCTTAGTTCTGCTCGGATCCTGTTATAACCCGGTGTTTTCGTAATCTAGGTGATCCAAATAAGACGCTGGTATACTTAGTTTGATTTCGAAAAAAATCAATTTTTGGTGAAAAATTCGATACGGGGGGGTATACCCGAAAAATGAAAAAACCCAAACTTTGAAGGTCGATATCTCGGCTTCTATGGGAGCTATCGGGAAAATTTCAACGGTTTTGTCTTAGTTTCGTCATTCTAAATCCAACGAGACCATTCGCAAGGTCGTAGCTCTTACGATAGCCGAGATATGGCATTTTTGATACCCATTTTTTGCCTCAAAAACAGACGTCGAAAACGACTTTTTCAGGATTTTCAAAGTGCTCTCATTTCCTTAGTTCTGCTCGGATCCTGTTATAACCCGGTGTTTTCGTAATCTAGGTGATCCAAATAAGACGCTGGTATACTTAGTTTGATTTCGAAAAAAATCAATTTTTGGTGAAAAAATTTGATACGGGGGGGTATACCCGAAAAATGAAAAAACCCAAACTTTGAAGGTCGATATCTCGGCTTCTATGGGAGCTATCGGGAAAATTCCAACGGTTTTGTCTTAGTTTCGTCATTCTGAATCCAACGAGACCATCCGCAAGGTCGTAGCTCTTACGATAGCCGAGATATGGCATTTTTGATACCCATTTTTTGCCTCAAAAACGGACGTCGAAAACGACTTTTTCAGGATTTTCAAAGTGCTCTCATTTCCTTAGTTCTGCTCGGATCCTGTTATAACCCGGTGTTTTCGTAATCTAGGTGATCCAAATAAGACGCTGGTATACTTAGTTTGATTTCGAAAAAAATCAATTTTTGGTGAAAAAATTTGATACGGGGGGGTATACCCGAAAAATGAAAAAACCCAAACTTTGAAGGTCGATATCTCGGCTTCTATGGGAGCTATCGGGAAAATTCCAACGGTTTTGTCTTAGTTTCGTCATTCTGAATCCAACGAGACCATCCGCAAGGTCGTAGCTCTTACGATAGCCGAGATATGGCATTTTTGATGCCCATTTTTGGCCTCAAAAACGGACGTCGCAAACGACTTTTTCAGGATTTTCAAAGTGCTCTCATTCCCTTAGTTCTGCTCGGATCCTATTATAACCCGGTGTTTTCGTAATCTAGGTGATCCAAATAAGACGCTGGTATACTTAGTTTGATTTCGAAAAAAATCAATTTTTGGTGAAAAAATTTGATACGGGGGGGTATACCCGAAAAATGAAAAAACCCAAACTTTGAAGGTCGATATCTCGGCTTCTATGGGAGCTATCGGGAAAATTCCAACGGTTTTGTCTTAGTTTCGTCATTCTGAATCCAACGAGACCATCCGCAAGGTCGTAGCTCTTACGATAGCCGAGATATGGCATTTTTGATGCCCATTTTTGGCCTCAAAAACGGACGTCGAAAACGACTTTTTCAGGATTTTCAAAGTGCTCTCATTCCCTTAGTTCTGCTCGGATCCTGTTATAACCCGGTGTTTTCGTAATCTAGGTGATCCAAATAAGACGCTGGTATACTTAGTTTGATTTCGAAAAAAATCAATTTTTGGTGAAAAAATTTGATACGGGGGGGTATACCCGAAAAATGAAAAAACCCAAACTTTGAAGGTCGATATCTCGGCTTATATGGGAGCTATCGGGAAAATTCCAACGGTTTTGTCTTAGTTTCGTCATTCTGAATCCAACGAGACCATCCGCAAGGTCGTAGCTCTTACGATAGCCGAGATATGGCGTTTTTGATGCCCATTTTTGGCCTCAAAAACGGACGTCGAAAACGACTTTTTCAGGATTTTCAAAGTGCTCTCATTCCCTTAGTTCTGCTCGGATCCTGTTATAACCCGGTGTTTTCGTAATCTAGGTGATCCAAATAAGACGCTGGTATACTTAGTTTGATTTCGAAAAAAATCAATTTTTGGTGAAAAATTCGATACGGGGGGGTATACCCGAAATATGAAAAAACCCAAACTTTGAGGGTTGATATCTCGGCTTCTATGGGAGCTATCGGGAAAATTTTAACGGTTTTGTCTTAGTTTCGTCATTCTGAATCCAACGAGACCATCCGCAAGGTCGTAGCTCTTACGATAGCCGAGATATGGCATTTTTGATGCCCATTTTTGGCCTCAAAAACGGACGTCGAAAACGACTTTTTCAGGATTTTCAAAGTGTTCTCATTCCCTTAGTTCTGCTCGGATCCTGTTATAACCCGGTGTTTTCGTAATCTAGGTGATCCAAATAAGACGCTGGTATACTTAGTTTGATTTCGAAAAAAATCAATTTTTGGTGAAAAATTCGATACGGGGGGGGTATACCCGAAAAATGAAAAAACCCAAACTTTGAAGGTCGATATCTCGGCTTCTATGGGAGCTATCGGGAAAATTCCAACGGTTTTGTCTTAGTTTCGTCATTCTGAATCCAACGAGACCATCCGCAAGGTCGTAGCTCTTACGATAGCCGAGATATGGCATTTTTGATGCCCATTTTTGGCCTCAAAAACGGACGTCGATAACGACTTTATCAGGATTTTCAAAGTGCTCTCATTCCCTTAGTTCTGCTCGGATCCTGTTATAACCCGGTGTTTTCGTAATCTAGGTGATCCAAATAAGACGCTGGTATACTTAGTTTGATTTCGAAAAAAAACAAGTTTTGGTAAAAAAATTTGATACGGGGGGGTATACCCGCAAAATGAAAAAACCCAAATTTTGAAGGTCGATATCTCGGCTTCTATGGGAGCTATCGGGAAAATTTCAACGGTTTTGTCTTAGTTTCGTCATTCTGAATCCAACGAGACCATCCGCAAGGTCGTAGCTCTTACGATAGCCGAGATATGGCATTTTTGATGCCCATTTTTGGCCTCAAAAACGGACGTCGCAAACGACTTTTTCAGGATTTTCAAAGTGCTCTCATTCCCTTAGTTCTGCTCGGATCCTGTTATAACCCGGTGTTTTCGTAATCTAGGTGATCCAAATAAGACGCTGGTATACTTAGTTTGATTTCGAAAAAAATCAATTTTTGGTGAAAAATTCGATACGGGGGGGTATACCCGAAAAATGAAAAAACCCAAACTTTGAAGGTCGATATCTCGGCTTCTATGGGAGCTATCGGGAAAATTTCAACGGTTTTGTCTTAGTTTCGTCATTCTAAATCCAACGAGACCATTCGCAAGGTCGTAGCTCTTACGATAGCCGAGATATGGCATTTTTGATACCCATTTTTTGCCTCAAAAACAGACGTCGAAACGACTTTTTCAGGATTTTCAAAGTGCTCTCATTTCCTTAGTTCTGCTCGGATCCTGTTATAACCCGGTGTTTTCGTAATCTAGGTGATCCAAATAAGACGCTGGTATACTTAGTTTGATTTCGAAAAAAATCAATTTTTGGTGAAAAAATTTGATACGGGGGGGTATACCCGAAAAATGAAAAAACCCAAACTTTGAAGGTCGATATCTCGGCTTCTATGGGAGCTATCGGGAAAATTCCAACGGTTTTGTCTTAGTTTCGTCATTCTGAATCCAACGAGACCATCCGCAAGGTCGTAGCTCTTACGATAGCCGAGATATGGCATTTTTGATGCCCTACTCTCACGAGATGTGT
>NW_026088534.1:0-60619 GCF_022605725.1 Anthonomus grandis grandis
TTTACTAACCCAAACTAATGTTATTGTCATAAAAAAATTGACCTACTGTATGTGTTATGGCTGCATTTAAGTACATTATGTACATACATACATATGTATTTATATGTATATTACCCAATAATTTTCTATTCATTATAAAGAATGTGTTTGTTTTGTTTTAAATAAAGAAAATTGGGTCTTGTCGACTTTAAGTATCTCCGATTTTGCAATATTTTAAAATTTGAGCATAGAGAGTACTTTGAAAAGAATAGATTAAGAGAAAAAAATTTGCGGATCATTCACATAGGACACTAAAAAATAATATTAAATTATGTCAAATAAAGAGGTCTACTCTACTCTATTTGATGATCGAAACTCGTTGCCATTGATAATTACATTGTCAAACTTTTGACATATGATCTCGCAGTTGCCAAATTTTGTATATATGTAATAAGCAACAAGCACATCTAAAAAGCATATCTTATATAAGAGAAAATATGAAAGACATCTAAATCTATCTGCCAAAATGATAGCAGTGTTTTTACACTATAATAGTGAATGGGTTTTATTTTTACACACATTTGTACACAAGCAAAAAATGTATTCCCTTAGGAAAAGGTTCGTAGCCTCTATATTTTCTAACATTTTGAGATTCTATTCATATGAAAAAAACCAAACCAACCCAACCCATCCCATCCCATCCCAACCCGCCTCATCTCATCCCAGCCCAACCCAACACCGAGGCACCTAATAATACATTATGGGTGTCTTCGGTATGTTTTTTTACACGAAAATAAAGGGACTTAATTACCATAAAAGGTAAAATCTTTTTTTTTATGTTATATAAACAATTTCGGCTTTTTGGTCATGTTTTATGTATAATTTAATTTAAATTAAATAATTTTTCCAAAACTACAAAATTCTTAGTAGCAAAAAAAATAAAAAAGTAAAACTGGCACACTTGAAATCTGAACCCAGGCCGACCGGCTCATAGTTCACTCTCATTACCATTAAGCCATAAAGCACTTGCGGCGAATGTTTGAAAACGAGTTTATATCGTACATAGGTTCACATTGTCATGATTTTTTTTGTTTTTATTATTTTATTAAAGAAAATGTTATTCATCCTCCAATTTTTTCTGCTTAAAATAGTCCAAGAAGATTAGCTTTTTATTTTATATTCAAAAATGTTAAAATTCGGAGATACCTAAAGTCGACTAGAACCAGAAAATTTGATAAAACACCATTTCCATGTTTTTAATTTAATAATTATAATAGGTTAGGGCAATATCCTCAATTTTAACATAGTGTTTCGGTAATCCGGATTTTTTGCTAATCCGGATCAGCGTTGTTTTTATTGATCCGGATTACCGAGACCTCACTGTAGTTACAAAATCCAAGATAAATAAACCACAAAACAAGATTCTTAAGTTATTAATTAATAACTTGTAGATTTAAACAACTTATGAAAACTGAAAAAAAAGGAAAACTATTATTTTTACCTTTTATCAACAGTCTAGCAGCAAGCTCATCTGGTGTTAGCTCAGAATCAGGGCGAGTATCTTCAGGTCCTTCTTGCTTAGCTTCATTTTTTGTTGACTTCTTTTTTGACGCTTTTATTCTATCCAGAAGACTTTTTTCATTATCTTTTAAGGGGATAACCAGGGGTCCCTTTACTTCTTCAATGGCACTACAGTAATAAATTTATTTATGATAATATTAGGTAAAATAATAGGTACTCACTCTTTGACTTTGATATTTTGTCCTTCTAAGCATTCAACTAATTCAACCTTTTTTTCTTCTTGCTTCAAAGTGCTGGATATAATGTTGGTCTTTTTTGTAATCTTGGAGAAACCAAATGAGACCTTGCTTAGCTCCATTTCACATAACAAGAATGTAAATTATATTAAAAAGGAGTTAGAATTGAACGTGCTATAAGGTTAGTTAAAATCACATAGAAAATTATGAAAAATACTAACAATATGATTAATATTTATTGTACTAAACACATCTTCTAAACATTTCAAAACAAAACGTTTTCTTTCTGAAGAAAAAAAACAAAGCAGTGATGTTTGACGTTGTCAAATTGACATTGACGGTAATCTGACGTGACAGTTAGGTTTTTAAAGGTGTTTTCACTAAACAATTTGCGACGACTAACTATCGCTATTTAAGATCGCCGCGACGATCGCCTTGTGATAATTGCGTAAATTATCAATATGTGTCGAGTGTTTTCACTCATTCATAAAGTTAAGATTTATGAAATAAATACAATTAAGAATTGAGAATAATTAGGAATATATTAAATAAAGACTTAGGCGTTGTTTGTTGTATCATTTAGTTTTACGACTGCGATCGCTAATGGCGTCAAAAACAGTAACTGCAATTACCTAAACTAATTTTCTGCAGTAATCGTTAGCAGCGGATGCAGCAATAGGAACATTTCTAATGATGGGCACTGGTGATATTGCAGCACCGATTCATTGTAGGTATACACTCCGTAGACGTTGTATCGCAACGTTATAGACCTTATAACGTAATTAAAATAGACGAGTTATTTACTTAGGCCTTTTGCCAATAACAGCAGAAATATTCTTAAAAATAGAGCGATATTCTAAAAATTGAAAAAGTTTTAAGTATTCCCGTGTACAACAAATTAATTTTATTAAAAGGTATTTAAGAGCTGAGAGAGTATAGTGTAGAGATGATTGGATTTTTAATTTCGAGTAACAGTCACAAATGCAATCCGGTCAAGCGATTTTAAATATTTTATACGTGCAAATTTAGGTCCTAAAAAAACATGGAGATGGTAACAGGATGTGACTCCAACTTACATCATGTCAACTGGGGCAGCCACGATAGCAATAAGTCGCTCTATGAATTTACTATAGCTGAAGATCTCTTTATTTGCAATATTGGAAATTTACCAACTTTCATTAGCTATCGTCGTCAGACTGTAATAGACAGTTCACCCCACTTATATCAAACTTAATCGATAACTGGCCTCTTTTTGACAAAGGTTCCATGTCAGATCATCACTGAAGCACTTTCACTTTAACGTCATAACCTCTAGACTGTATCGAGGCTCTAGAAAGACCGACAAGAACTTCCGCGTCATCCTTCATCCAGTCAACACGTGGTCGTCCTTTTATTTTCCTATCCTTCGGATTCCTTTCCTACCCCTTGCCGTCGGATATAACGTGCCTTTAAGTATTAAATTTAGTGAAAGTATCAAGTCAACTTCCGCGTCATCCTTCACCCAGTCAACACGTGGTAGTTAGTAGTAGTAGTCAAGAAAAGCTTTCAATAAAACAAAAAATACCAGAATAGTGGAGGACTGACACCTTTATCAAAGGCACCTTAATCAATATAAAAAGTTTATAAGATAAAACCAGAGACAAGAACTATACCCATGCTGCGAGGCTCCAAAAAGCTCTCAATAAAGATCCATGTCGGGAAATAGGCAAGCTACGCAGAAGGGATGGCACATTTACTGCCAACCTCCAAAAAAGCATGGAGCTACTATTTGCCACACACTCTCCTGATTGACTACTTGCTGATTGGATAATACCACCACACAATAACCTACGCAGATGACTTCTTGTTGATCGTCATTCTGCAAACGGGTAAATTTGAGCCATCGCTTTACGAACGAATGCAGGTAGCTCTTCAAATTATATAAAAATGGTGTGCGCAATATTCCCTAACTCTTAACTCAAAAAAGAGACAAGTAAAATTCCCTTCTGGCACCGAAACTATCAGGCACCTCATTAAGTTATGCATCGGACGTAAAGTACTTAGGTGTAACATGCGATAGCAAACGAACACTCACATTAGAAAGAGAGTACAGAAAGTGTTTAACACGTACAAGCAGTGTAGGCACACAATTAGCCTCTCAATCTACATCTACATAGCTATCATAAGATCGATGCTAACATACGGCGCCATTTCCTGGGGGTCACAAAGTGGGTGAGCTCACAATTCGTCGAAAACTAGATCATGTTCAAAGAATGCGACATAACGGGAGCAATGAGAACCACACCAACCAGGGTGCAATCCATCGTGTTCCAATTGAACACGGCGCTTAGCATTACATTAGTTAGCATTGCATTGCATTAGTTACTAGGCCGACCTGAAAGGCCTTTCAATGTTCTAAGAGGCCAACTGTCTTTTAAACGGAAATATAAGGCATAACCCTGGCGGTAGAACAAATGACCAGTAGCAACGTTACTGATAAAACGGTGATTATCTACACAGACTGCAAACAGGCAGTTCTTGCGCTGTAAAGAACAAAGCATCACGTCGCAACTCGTGCGAAAATACCATAACACCCTCGTGGAAGCTTCTTCCAAAAACAAAGTGGAAGTCAGCTGGATCAAGAAGCACAACCACAGCAAGGGAAATCGTGCAGTTGACTCCCTTGCCTAGAGGGGCGCGACTCTTTAACCAGTAGGGCCGGAGCTCTTCGTGGGTCTGACCATGCCGAATATGAGCCACTAAAATCACCCTCTCACACGTTTTTCCAAAAGCAGTGGGATGATACTCAAGGCTGCAATTTGTCCAAGAAACTTTTCAGCTACCCGGACAAACAAAATCAGACATCCTAACTGGTCACTCTCAAATAAATATCCTCCTTTTTAAAATGAAACTAAGCGGGAGTCCATTCATTATGTAGGACATGCAACCATGACGAGACAATGGAGCACATACTTTGTAACTGCCCTGCTCTCGCGTCAGTACATAGCAGCATTTTAGGCATATTCCACCCGTTCCTTAAAGAGATCAGGGAATCCCTTGGAGACGTTATCGCTCTCATTGATTCGCTAGACTGGATGACAAGCTGGGGAGAGTCCACTTTTAGAGCACTACAATCCATTTCTTTCAAACGTTCTTGCTCCTGGACCGTTTCGTTAGAAGGTTCTTGCAATTTAGTGTGGCATTTATGTCAATCATGAAGATAAAATGATGTCTTAAAATTCGAAACCCTTTTTCAAATTATCTTTCGAAAGGAATCGGTCTGTTTTCAAATATAATTAAAAAAATCTCTACACTGTACTACTGCGTTGCCTCCATATAACCATTTAATAATTTGAACTCTTGCGGATGGAGTATAAGTACTAATGATACGGTGAGAAAAATAATAGCGCTTTAAAATTCAATAGTGAAGCATGTCACACAGCTAAATGAGGCATGGCATATTATTATTGTTATTCTGTAAAAAATAAAAACGGCAAATACCTATCAGACAACCGGGGGCGGCCACTCATCGGTGAGAGGAAGCGGTGTAGCAATTATTTTGGAGAATGCGTAATCTATAATTTCCTGTATATTGTCCACTAAAAGTGGTGCTGTATTAATGCTAATAGCGATTAATGTCTAGCACACTGCCTAGCTTTAGTCGATCGTGCGTCATAAAACAACGTCGGCAAAACGTCATCGCTCAACGCCGCTCCACCACTTAACCCTTCACAGCACCATTTTCAGTTGAGAGCTTTGAAATAAGTTTGGAGACTATTAGATCTTCCCAATACCTCGTTTTTTGTCTTACCTTACTCTTTCGCTTAATAAAGTAGCACATAATGGTTGCTAGTGTGCAGACTTCACAGGTTCTTACAGAAAACACATGGTTATTTTTGCTCCTAAATCATATAGAGGTTACTAAAGTATTAGAATTTTTTTAACACAAGTAGATTGGCTTCTCTATTATATTTTGTCAAAAAAAAACAAACGCGCATCGTTAAATCGAAAAACCATAGTTTAGTTTTTTTTTTTTACTTTTTTTAAGGGAACACCCTGTATACTTTGACCAAAATAATGTTCCTATTCTAATTTGAGAAATACGTAATATACTGCGTGGCGCAGGATAATAGAAATACTCATAACTTTTCTTGACGTATATTCCCTTGTTTTTTTTTCTCTAAATTTATTTACACAGGGATAAACGGTGTATTTTTACATATTTGAACGGAAAATTATACATATTCATGGGTTTCATAATTTTTCTAGGTAACAATAATATTACTGCTGTTAGTATTTTCTATTATTATTCTTATCTTTTGTTTTAATAGTCATGTATTTGAATTTCAAACTACAAAGTTGAGTGTATATTCGATTCTTACACCCTGCGTCCTCGAATAAGAAAAATCCGAGCAATTTTTCTTTTTATATTTAAAAAATGCTTGATATACTGATATAGTACATATTATATTAAATTCATGCCTACTAAAGTGGTCGTAGTTGCACAATCCCTGATAGACCCCGCCTACCACACAAAAAAATTATAACACACGCTGTTAGACTTTATATATCTAAATCAAAATACAAATTTGAGCGTATAAAATTAATTAACATTTATAATTAACGATTATATTTTATCATTTTAATGAAACACAACAGTCAATACCGGGATATACTGGCAGATTTAGCTTGTATTTCTCCTCCAATGGCTGAGGAACGAATCTGCCCCCCAAATAATGGTATTTTCCTTTAAAGTTTTCCGCGCATTTTTTCGGAGCTGTTAACGAAATTAGAAGTTCCGGCTTAATCCCTCCTTCCTCCGGTTCACCTTTTTCTACATCCCAACCACTAGGAATATCCACACTAAAAAAATGTGTTTTTTTATTAACTTTTTTTTGTGGGCTTAAATTTATATAGTTAATTAGAATAGCCTAAGAAATGGTGAAAAAAATTGCAAATAATGCCGAATAATATTATTTTTTTGGAATATCCACTTAATAAATATTAAAAAAGGACAGGTGAAAGTGGGGCTGCTTAAGGGATTTCACTAGCATACTAATAATGGTTCTAAGTTTATTTCAATAATTTTATCAGTAAAAAATAAATAACAATAAAACACTGAAGTAGCGATATAGTCGCTTTTGATTAAATATTTTTTCCTAAATAATTTCATTCTTCAATCTCATATAGGTCTTGATATAATTTGGCAGAAGTTTATAAAGGTTACATATATTATATTGAAAACTTCTTTCAAAAAAAGCACTCACAAATGAAAGGTGTCAAGATATCTCTTCTTCTTATGTTAATGTAATATATGTTAAGTACATCTATTCGAAATGATCATTTAAGTTTGATGGAGCTTTAGACATTAGTATATTGTGATAAAAACAAAGAACATACACGGATTCTCGAATCCATGGGTAGCCTCTTCATGCAATTCAGGTAATTTCTGTCATATATGTTCATATTTGGTGATTCCATAAATAAATCAGTATTCTTTTTATTCTGTTTTTACTTTCTGTATCAAGGCAAGGCCCTTGAACAGGTGCACAATAGCGCCTGGGAAAGAATGAAAGTTTCAAATATATATTTTTTTAATACAACACTCCGATGAGGATATAAAAGTTTCAATGCTACAAATGAGCTCTGTATGTTTAATGTAAT
Source organism: Anthonomus grandis grandis (assembly GCF_022605725.1). Lineage (NCBI taxonomy): Eukaryota > Metazoa > Arthropoda > Insecta > Coleoptera > Curculionidae > Anthonomus > Anthonomus grandis. The sequence goes on from NW_026088534.1 coordinate 7,380, forward strand.
ATATTCGGGACATCGCATCTTCTGATCCTGTCAGTAATTTTGATTCGCTCGCCACTGATTATAATTTGAATACTCTCCTCCGTCTAATACCAACATCCCCAAATCACTTCAAATGCATTTTCGAGATTAAGAGAATGAAAAAAGAAAAAAACTGAGTGTCGTCCCAAGACCCTGTGATATCCCTGATCACACATTTCGAGGAAGATGAATGTTATTGTTGAGCTTTTAGATACTTTGTGATCATTCAGTTAAATATTATTCAAAAAGTTTGAGAGATTCTGGACATGTGCCACCTGATTAATAGTTACAAACGCTTTACTGAAGTCCAATAATACCAACTTAATTCGTTAACAGCTCGAAATATGTCATCAATTATATGTAAAAAGGTTGTAATACAACTAATTCTATTTAGAAATCCTATCTGAATAGTTGCTAAGATATTATTTTTATTTGATGTATTGAGCGATTCAATAATTATTTTTTAGTCAGCTTTGAAAGTCCGCAAAGAATACTGATGGGTCAAGGATCAGAAAGTTCTTTTAGATTTTACATTTAGAAATTGGTGCGATTCCAAATTTTGAGAAACTGTGATGTTGATAATATTATGAGATGAATAAGTAGATAGCAGCAGCAAAATTCAATGATATTTAAGCGGTCAAAATCAGTGGCATATGTTTCTCATTTTAACAAAGGTTTCTTGTACCGTTATCTCTGAAATTAAGCTGAATTAGGGAAATTCATTTTGACATGCAATATTGTTTTGATAATAAGTAAAAATTATTTGACAGATTTATAATTTTTGGTATATTATTAATAAAGAAATTAATTATAGCATTTGGATTCTGAAAACAAGAAGTAATATTATTATCGTTATCAATGGCTAAAGTTTTAAACTTTTTTAATAGATTCCTACTGCTTATACTTTGAGAAATAAAATCAAAGTCAATAGATCAATTTCTTCTAAGCTGTGTGAGCATACGTTTAAGACTATTTCTTGCATGTTTAAACTGTTTCCAGCTACCTGCAGTTTCATGCTTTTTGAATTTCGCTCTAGCAGCCTTACTTGCTATCATCAAATTATAAATCTTCTTAAAAGCCAATTAAGCAGCTTGTTTTATCATTATATGTAAGTCAATCCTTGTTTAATAGTATTTGTCTTTGGGGTTTAAACTCTTTAGTTTTCTTTCAAGAAATATAATTTTATTTGATCTTCCATGTTCCATATAATTAGGGGCTTAGTCTAATCTAATTGGTTTAATTCACAAATATAGTTTTTTTTTTGAATTTTGAATTTATCTGTAACAATTTCTGAATTTTGAAGTTTTATGCTTTCAATTGCAGCGCTTTTGACATATACGCTTATGGCATGATGTATTAACACACTTCCATATTCACTTAATAAACTTTTGCTTTTATGAGTATTTTTATAAACATATTTTTAAAAACATACGCTTAAAAAAGTAAATCAATATCCACATTAAAATTCCACTTTTTGTATTGCCTTAAATCGATAGTTAAAAATATTCAATAAATTGGTAAAAACGTAAAATGGTGATTAATACACATTTATACATAAGTTATTTATATAGTACTCACCTAGCAATCGGAAGACTAGTATTCTTTAAAATATTTATAACGGGCACAAAATCAGGTCTAACAGGAGGCCTAAAGCTAAATCCAAACAACGCATCTATTATTAAACCATACTTAGCTTCGATTTCTGAAGGTTCTGGTAGTACCTAAGAAAATATTTTATTGTTATTAATAAACTTACAGAACAAGGAAACTGTCGGAAACGTGTGCAAGACGATTCTTAATTTTCAGTCTAATCTACACTAGAAAGGTAAAATTCATGTGCATGTCTAATCTTTAGTTTTATACTCTGCGTAAGAGACCTGTATTTGATGCTTTAAATGATAAGATTTAGTTTTTTTTCACTTTTGACAATAATATTTGCTTTAAATTAATAAATGTTATATATAAATTAATAATAAATTAAATATTGATCAATACTATTATGCGACTTTGCTCATTTTACTCTGGAAGACATTTTTGGCGATTTTCTTATATTAGAAGCGTTATCAAGACAAATTGAAGAAGAGTATAATACCTGTAACACCGGAATGCTATTAGAAACACACTGATGCGTTAGATTATGAAAGAGCTCTTTATCTGTTTGCTTAGGGTAGAAAACTACAGGATTGTAATCAAATAATTTAAGATGTCTTGCGCAAACGAGTCCGTCTCCTCCATTATTTCCTGAAAGAAAAGCAGTAATTAAATTATAAATATGTGGGAATATAATGTTGCTAATTGTAATTTTATTGAAACTAATTTTATGTATGAGGTTCGAAATTTTTTCAATATTTTGCAAATGAGAAAGGTTGCTTCTATTAAGGAGTTCAGAAAGGGCTTAAAAAAATTACTTGTTGGGTTTACTCTTATTACTCTTTCGAAAAATTTTATAATAAACATTTATAGGATTATTTAGTTTAATGTTAGTTTCTTCTTGGGTGTTTTCTTCTGTCTCTCCCTCTGTTTTTGTCATATTTTATTTGTTCCTTTAATCTAAATAGATATATTTCTGATTGCGGTTTGACAGGGGCACTCTCCTTTTTTAATTAATTTTTTAATTAATCTCCTTCAACACTTTATTCCAGGTAAATTTTGTCAAGAACCTTAATAATACACTTCTTGATCTCATTATTGCATCTTTCAATGTTGTTCAGGTGGAAGGTGTAGATGATTCCCTGGTTCCTATTGACGGGCACCATCCATGTTTAGGCATTTGCTTCAGGCTTAAAGAACGTCCACGGTTCTACAAGGTTGAACCTAGTACTAAATTCAATTAAAAAAAAACTAATTTCTTATTATTGTATAATCTTTTTGCCTCTCAGAGCTGGGACCACCTTGAATCTTGCTCTGAAGTGAATATGGCTATGGATGTCTTTTATTCTACTTGTGCGGACATTTTTAATAAATCAGAAGTGCAGATACCGATGCACTAGAGATGCTGTAAAAATAAAAATAAAGGTGCCTCTTGGAGAGATGTAGAATCTGGTTTGAAAAATAATCCCAAGTTATTTTGGTCTTTTGTTAAATCTCTGTGTGATTCCGCTGACATTCTAGAGGAAATGACTTTTGAGGACAAAACCTACTCAGGTACTACCTCAAAAGGTTGCTGATGGATTTGCTAATGTTTTCAGGTCAGTGTTATGTAAGGAGCCCATGTCATTTTTCTGCGCCCAAATAATATCCGAGGATGAAATTTTTAAAGCGGTCATCAGGATTAAAGCTAATAAAGCAATAGGCCCTGACGGCATTCCGGCATATATCGTGAAAGGCTGTCGTTGACTGTGAACTAATGACAAAGACAGAAGTTTGATGAAATCAATACTGGTAAAATCATCAGTCCTCTTAATAAAACCCATCATTTTGTAAGCCTTATTACACAGGTTTTATATTTTTATTCAATATTTTTTGAAAAAGTTAGTCTGCAATCAAAAAGCACCCTAAGATCAAATATCTCTGATAGATAAGTGAACCTATTAGATGGTACTGATGGAATGGTGAACTAAAACTCCTGCTCAATTGAATATATTTGCATTTTTTATCATTTAGGACCATTCTTTGCACCATAATCCAAATTTGTGAAGATCAGAACAAAGTTCATGATGTGCCAAGTTACTGTCTATAATACTAAAAATCTTAACATCATCAGCAAAAAGTAACACATCATTAACCCTTTCAGGACGGCACCAATTTCACTTGTTTTGCCGCGTGGACGGCATTTTTTTGCATACTGGATGGACGGATGTCATATATATCTGCCATCTAGTATTTTCATTAAAAAAATTAATGTTTGACGTAAATGCAAGTTTTTAATAAAATAAAACTAAATAAATAAATAATGTTTATTGTCTGCCCAAAAACCAACTTAAAACTAAAACAGTATCAAAAGTAAACAACTAATTTATTTCAAATATTCAAAATTTGGCTATAGTGTGAAATTCTTGGAAACATGAAACCACGCATAATCCCACATCGCAGTCTTTACACATATATCTAGACACCCTTCGCTTCTTTTGGCCTAGCTTTGTCTGGGAACAGACAATGCACCTTCTTGAAGCACTTTTGGACTTGTCAGTGGCAGGTACTAAGGTTGGAAAGTGCCTTTCAGACAATCTTGAATTTGTTTCAGCAGACATGGGTATGGGTTTATTGACTTGTCCGTATCTGAAATAAATATATAATTCACCAGTAAATTACGTACAATAGAAACCAAAGAACATATACCTTTCCAGAAGTTGACATTGAACATTCCATGGGAATTGAGTACACATATATCCAGGGTGTGAATAAACAATTTCTTGTACCATTTGATAGACTTACGCAAGCTGTCAATGCTGCTAATGAGCATATCCGAACGGTTCACGGCACCCATTTTACTATTATAATCCACAACACACATTGGTTTCTTGACATTCTAGTTTGTGGCACGGTCGATCCTGTCCAAAGTTATTATTTTGTTTTCGTGCATAGTGGTGATCATGGTTACATCCCTTCTATCTTTCCACTTCATAACTAAACAAATATCAGAACTTCTGAAGGCAACATCTCCCTTTTTTAGTTTTTCGTCAATTTTGGGCATATGGAGCCTATTATATCTAACGGTTCCACAGGAGTTAGTCATTCTTTCAAATAAGTAGTTGGACAGTATCGGACTACTGTAAAAGTTGTCGGTGTAGAGCGAGTGTCCGTTGTTTAAATACGACTTCATAAGCATCGCCACAACATTTCCCGTCGCGCCCAGGCCAGTTATATTTTCTTGTTCAGCGTAGGTGTCTTTGCCAATATACACAATGAAATCCAACACAATACCACTTTCGCAATCACATAGAACATACAACTTTATACCGAAACGATGACGTTTCGTCTTTATGTATTGCTTAAAATTAAGCCTACCCTTAAACAATATCATACTCTCATCGATCACCAAGTAAAAGTAAATTATCTGTCCCTTGCCATGTACTTACCAAAAACAGGGGTGTATAGTAGTTGGTCTACTGACCAATATTCTTTAACTTCCAATTTTTTATTTCTAGACATTAGCATAGTTAATGCAATAAAAGTAAAAAATTCTCCCAAGTTTAATTGTTTCCAATTCTTCTCATTTTTTTGTATTACATATCTATTACTTTCTACTACTATATACTGAGCAATATCTTCAGTGAAGAGATCTAAGAAAAATTCAATCTCCGGTGTACCTTCTGTCAGGTGTTCGTTTTTCACTCCACTATTACTATCATCAAATACATGTAATTTTGGAACAAAATCATGTTTTGTCCAAGTAATAATCAGGTCTCTATAGTCTGTTACGTCCACGGCAAATTGATTTTTAGAAGATGACGGAAATATATGACATTGGCTTATGTGGCATGAATAACTCGATGTCAAATATATCTGACAGTCGTTTATGTGCCAAATCTCGATATGACAAATATATAGGTCAGTCGTACTGAAAGGGTTAATAAAAAATTTAAATAAAAAAGGGGCAAGATGGGTCTCTGAGGAACCCCAGAAGTCATATATGTTTAATATAAAATACATATATGCATTTAATACAATACGCATATAATACATTTTAAAATATAATATAAAAGACATTGACTGTTTACTACCAATACCTCCTATACATATGCAAAAACCAGAATTGAAGATAGGAGGTATTGGTAGTCAATTTAAATTCAAATCAGTAGTCAAACAGTCAATATATGTTTTTACAGGTGTCAACTGACCAGTCTCTGCTGTTTCTTATCATAAAATCCAAAAGTTCAGTATTGATTTCAAATAAATAAGTTTTCTATACTATTTTACCTACCAGGTCCACAACAAACCAGAACCAATTTATTATTTAATCTATCTTTAGGAAAACATTTGGCCACAGCTGAAGCACAACTAAGTCCAGCTAGTTCCATAAGTTGATCCACTGAATATTTATACTCATTAAAGAGCTCAACATCTATATTAATCGCTTCTTTTTGACCTAAGAATTTGACCATTTTGTTTCTAGAAGTGTGAAGCAAGGAGTGTAAGTTTCCGGTACTTGGATACTAAAATATGGTGAATATTTTATTTTAATTAACACTTAATTGATAAACAAATAATTTTATATTATCTTTATACTGATTTTGTGGCAATATAATAAGGGTTCTAACATTTGAATATTGTTAAAAACTATAAAGTAATAATATTATAAATTACATTAAAACGTTGGAATAGGTTTGCGGCACTCTCGAATATTTTTAATACTTTCATATCAACATACTGACTTCATACTATTAAAAATGCAAACATCACAAAAGTAAAATTTTACAAAGTAAATCACAAAAAAAAAATAAACAAATTTAATGATCTGACAGGCGAATAGCGAGTTTTAACTTAAGGTGCGATTAAATTAAAATGTGCGATTCGAGGGCGATAGCAGCAGATTTTCCAACCACCGCGATGGCCGGACACTGCACAGTGGAACTAAATAGTTTTTATTTATCAAAGTATTTGTATATAACTTAACTATAAACATGGTGTGTCATTTAAATTTCACCACTCAAATAACTGTAAAAAACTGAGATCTAAAAATGACTTCTGCAAAAGTTACCCTAACTTTTTTTGAAAGAGGAATAATAACGGTGACCTTGAGTTTTATTTTCGGATAATTTTTTTTGGGTCATTTGATATTGTACATACAGGATGTTTCGGGAGGAAAGAATAATATTTTGAGAACATGTTCAGAAGGCCAAAATAAGATAAATTAACCCATATGTTTTAATCCGATTCTCAATCGTTTCTGAAATAATTGGTTCTGAAGTTTTTGCACGTGTTGCACGTTTAATTGCTTGGAGTTGTTTTAAATAATATTTGAAGCATTCAAAATTTTATTGTGGAGTCCTTCGACTTTTTTTAAGAGATTATTATTACGAGTCTAAGAAATTACGCACTCGGCGACTAAAATGAGACGGGGCTCCATCGTGTTGAAAATACCTTCGGTGTCGAACAATTAGCGGAACATCATCCAACATGTGTATTAAATGGTGGTAATAAGGCGTAAATATCCTTCTCCAGTAAGACGCTCATCTAATACAAAAGGACCAAACAACTGGTCGTTCAGCATTCCACACCATATGTTAACAATCTTGAATCGATGTTGAAATTTTCGTTCAAACGTGGCATGAGGATTTTTATCGGACCACCGATGTTCATTGTGTCGGTTATTAATTCTATTGGGGGTAAAATGAGCTTCATCGCTAAATAAAATGTCTTTATGAAGGCCTCTATTTTGTTAGATCCATTCGCTAAATTGAACCCTTAAGCCATAATCTTGAAGATATTGAACCGATTGAATATGGAAAGGCTTAAAACCGTTTTTCCGTCCACCACAGAATAAACGATCTCAGATCTCAGAAAGATCTGAGATCGTTTATTCTGTGTGTCCACATGTGATGCTAATCGAAGTTCTTTTGTAATCCGCCTCGTACTAACACCCGCGTTTTCTTCAACCATATTCAAATTCAAATACAGTGACCGATTAAAGTTCCGCATAAATTCGATAAAAATTAGAGACATGATTTTTTGAGAAAACGCTCGGACCCGTCGATTTTTATTTTAAGTTGCGCATTATTTCACATAAATTTTTGTATACAGGGTGGAACAAAAAAAAAGGATATGACGTCATCGGTCATTTTTTTAAATGGAATGCTATGTTTTTTATTGCATTTATGAAATATAGGCGAAATTATAAGCAAGTTGCGTATAACACACCTTATCTTAAAACTCAACTGTTTCCGAAATATTTACATTTAAATAACAAGAAAACAAATAAGTACGACTATTTACAAAAATAAAGTAAAATCGAGGATAAAAATAATGTTATAAACACTGCCAATTGTTTCTATTTTCATGGTTGCACTTGTAAAGAATCTCCATTTTCGAATGTCACTGTCAGTTCGAAAATTAATAGTTTTTATCAGAATAAATTATGGCTAATTTAACGGAAACCCAACGAATTGAAGTTTTGATGATGCTAGGGTACGGGGATCGAGTGCGCACCCAAAAAGAAGTAAGTGAACTGTTTAATGCCAAATAACCAAACCATCCTATTTCTCAGTCAACAGTTAGTAGAATAGAGCACAAATTCGTAACTTCAGGTCATGTTAGGGATTTGCCAAGATCAGGTCGTCCAAAAATTTTTGAAGAAACAAAATTAAACGTTTTGCTCTCCGTCGATGAAAATCCAAACAATGCAACTTCACAAATTTCAGTTGATTATAATATAGCCGGAACGTCAGTAAGACGCATCTTAAGAGCACATGAATACCACCCTTATAAAATTAGACTAATACACGAATTAAATGAGGACGATCCTGATCCAAGAAACCAATTTTGCGAGCAAATGATGAACATTTGCAATAATAACCGTCCGTTTGTGTTACGAGTTTTGTTTTCATATGAAGCAACTTTTTGTTTAAACGGTGTCGTAAATCGGCAAAATTGTCGATACTGGTTAGTGTCAAATCCACACTGGGCAACTGAGGCTCATACACAGTACCGTAAATCTATTAATGTTTGGACTAGTATCGTTGAAAATAAAGTAATAGGGTCATACTTTTTCGAAGAAAACTTAAGAGGACAACGCTATATGAATTTTCTTCAAGAAGATCTTATCCCTGCTTTGGCTGCTCTATACCCAGACGAACAAGACCCTGCTGTCCCGACAGATAATTTGTGGTTTCAGCAAGACGGCGCACCGCCACATTTCTTTCGAGATGTCCGTAATTACTTGGATACAGTGTTGGATACAGATACCCAGGAAGATGGATAGGACGAAGAGAGCCAATAGAATGGCAGGCCAGGTCACCAGACCTAAATCCCTGCGACTATTTCCTATGGGGGTACCTGAAAAGTAAAGTTTATATTGAGAAGCCAAACAACGTAGAAGATTTGAAAAATAGAATTAGAGATAAAATTAGACGTATATCACCCGAAATTATTGATAGTGTTTTACATGAGTTTGTAAACCGTCTTGCTTTCTGCCAAGAAGTAAATGGGGATCAGCTTGAACACTTGATACACTGTTTCAAAGATAATTATACTAACGAATAGTTTACTATTATTTTCTTTGACTGTTTTCACAGCCAAAAACTTTTTATCCTCCATTTTATCTTAATTTGTAAATAGACGTAATTACTTGTTGGTTAAATGTAAATATTTCTGAAACAGTTGAGTTTTGAGATAAGGTGTGTTATACGAATGTCATATCTTTTTCTTTTGTTCCACCCTGTATACAAAAATTTATGTGAAATAATGCGAAACTTAAAATAAAAATCGACGGGTGTTGACGTCGAAAACCGAGCGTTTTTTCAAAAAATCATGTCTCTAATTTTTATCGAATTTATGCGGAACTTTAGGCGGTCACTGTATATTTATTGTCTAACAGGAATCTAATCCTAATCACTAAAACAATATATCAAAATATAGGTAATAACAATTCATATATCATGAAAAATAATAATAATCATATATAAAGATATAACTAATAGGAAATCATAAAATATGTTCAAGAAGAAAAAAATATATTTAAGAGGCATATTAACTAAATAGGTTTACGATACTATTTGACAATAATTTTTTTAAATGACGAGAAGACATATTAAAGAGATCGACATCCAGCCTCAAATAGACCAAGTTAAACTAAGAACATGCTCTGTATAAAGGCTCTTTCTTTGCTAAAGTTGTGCTATGTGTTTGTTGTTTTCTAGTATTAATGTAAGGCACAACAAAGTGTAGAGCTGTAAGCAATTCCGGGGGTAGTTAATACGACCATTACACAATTTGAACAGAAAAAGCAAACCTGTACAAGTGGTTTCCTGATAAAGGGAAAGCATATTGAATCTGCTGAGTAACAAATGCTGATCGTATCCTTGTTCTGGATAAATTCCATCAGTTTTAAAAGCGATATGTTTAAGAAATTTACGTTGAACAAAACAATGTGAACAGTATAGTTTGGATACCAGAGTGGAGCCGCATAAAGTAATCGCGATTTTATTAGGGAGTTAAATAAGATGATTCTACTTGATATACTACTGAAGTATGATGTAGCTCTTATAATAAAACCAAGAGATTTTAAAGATGACTTTATGATATTATCGATATGATTGCAAAAATTAAGCTTCTTGTCAATAATGACACCCAAATCACGAACATAATCACAGTTAGAAAGAATTGTACCATTTAATGTATAGTCGAAGTTAATTTTATTTTTTAGCAAGGAAATGGGCATCTTTTTACACTTTTCAATATTGAGAGGAAGTTTATTAATCTTGCATCAGTTGTAGATTGAATTAGTATTATATATATTGGAGAAGCAAACAGTCATCCCAATTAATTATAATGCGAAATATCTTTAGGTCGTCAGCAAACAGAAGACTATTGCTTAAAATGTTAACAGATATGTCATTGATAAAAATAGAAAACAAAAAAGGAGCAAGATTGCTACTCTGAGGAGCTTTATAAACATATGACCTAAACCCATTTTACTCTACAAACTGGTGTCCATCCACCATATAGGAAGCAAAAAATTGTACAAGATTAGAATGAAAACCAAGCTTGATAAGTTTCTCAGTCCATGGTCCATCTTATCAAAGGCTTTGGCGAAGTCCGTGTAAATTACATCTAGTTGACATTTGTTACTTATAGCCTCTTATGCAGTCTGAAGAAATGATGTTAGGTTAGATACTGTAGATCTGGATTAAAAGAAACTATGCTGGATTGGTAAAATTAAATCTTTTACTTGGTGAAAGAGACTATCATATAGGCTTATTTCAAAGACCTTAGAGAAGTTTGATAGTATGGAAATTGGACGATAGTTTTCCACCACATTTTTTTCTCCCGATTTAAAGATGGGATAAATTTTGGCAAATTTCCAATCTTTAGGAAAGGTGCTTGTACACAGAGATAAATTAAAGATAGTACAGAGAGGCTTCACAAATGCAGGGGCACAATCACGCAACAGACAGGATGGCACACCATCAAAAACCAGAAGTTTCTTTGTTTTTTAAGAGTATTTAGCACATCTGCATGATTCAGTTTAGAAACTGTTATATTTTGCGAAAAGACATCATCATTAAATAAACTAGAGCAGAGTAGAGATTGATTTAAAACATTACCAAAAAAGTGGGCAAATGCACTATGTCATCAGGGTTAGTTAAACTGATATTGTTAAAACTCATTGACCCAGGAATTCTAGACGTTGTTCGCCTTTCCTGTATAAATTTCCAAAATTTTTTCGGGTCTTTTTTAATATATTTCTCATACTCATACTCTGAGAGTTAGCCTCAAACTTTCTTTGACTCTGGATATCAACTCTTACAAAAATAGAAATAGCAGGATGATAAGAGTCTTCAGGAACTAGTGGAAAACCCCTAGTATCCTGATATATACAATTTGATAGTACCAGGTCACGAATTCTGTTGTGAGTATTTGAGATTATATTGAGTTATATTGATGCAAGTTAAAAAATTACAAAAAATCATGTAATAACGCTAATTTCCCATCAACACTCTGTGCTGGTACCTGCAACTTAATGTTAATATCACCAGCGATTAGAACCTTACGGTTTTGTACACAATTTTATTTAGAGTTGAGATATAGTCAAAAAGATCCTGATACAATTCCGTGGGCAAGTTGGGTGGCACATAACAAACAAATACAAAAATAGCATTAGAGTCTATACCAATTTTGCAGCAGACTACATCCACTTTGGGTATTTCTGATTCAAGGTTTTTTAAGTAAATTCTGGTTGAAGGCAAATTATTTTTTACACCAAGTAACACTCCACCTCCACGAGAAACACCGAGGGCATTCAAGTTCCTCTCCTTACGATAAACCGAGTAATGGCTGGTGAATATTTCGTGATACTAAAACTCCGTCCTACAACCATGTCTCAGAAGTAGCAATAATGTCAAACTCTCCTTCCGACACCGATTTATAGAAAACATGGGTTTTTGTGTTAAGACCTCTGACATTTTGGTATAGGTTACAAAGATTCCCGCTGGACAAGGTTTCTGGTTTAAATGTTGTCGCTTACTGGATACTATATTTAGAACATTTTCTTAATTTTTCATATTTAGTTCCGCCTCTGGTTCAGAATTAACGCTTGGAAACATTCGTGTTTCCTGAAAAACTTTTCGATTAGGAATTCTTCGATTTGGAAAACGACGTCGGTATTCATCAACAGCATGTAATGCGCTACCATTACAGAAACCATACATGAATATCATGTCAGCATACTCCCGATGTGTGAGTCATTACGTAATGGAATGCTTTGCAGAATGCTTTGCTCTTTTCAAATTGAAACGCTCAGAATCAATCAAACTGACAACCATGCTTGTCAAAATTACCAGTCAATTAAAATAGGTATTAACACACAATAATGAAATACCTGTAACGTGAGTTAGAAATACAGAGAACGAAGTTATTCCAAAAATTTACAAAAAAAACTTTAGAGCCAATTATTTCAGGAACGGTTAAGAATCAGACTAAAACATATGGGTTGATTTATTTTATTTTGACCTTCTGAATATGTTCCCAAAATATTTCCCTTTCCTCCCGAAACACCCTGTATATGCTTATATTTTGTCGCAAGTTAATAGGGAATTATTGGAACTCATATAAAGTCTAGCAGTAATAAATTCAGCTGTATTTTGACCTTTACGCTAGCGGAGAAGTAGTTTTACATAAGGGAAATTTTAATAACGATACTGCTAGGCTTTAATTGCGGCTAAACTGCGCCACAATGGTCCAATGTTTTTGCTTCCTTATTTCTGTTGTTCTTGTTTGTTCAATTGATGGCTCTGCTACGAGGCAATTTGCCAGCACGATTTGGAGATTCGGGGAAAACCGTCGGGTATGTACCCTGTTCCCCGAATCGACACTTTCAGTATATTAAATGATCAATCACAATCGAAACTTTTTAATGCACGATGTCGCCTCCCCCACGATGCATCCGGCATTCCGGCCTGGTTACCGGCGTGAATAGGATCAGCTACCATTGGCAAGGGGTAGGGAAGGGTCTGGGCAAGGGATTTAAAGGATAGGAAGGACGAATAACCACATGTTGATAAGATGAAGGATAACGCGAAGTGGGATAGAAACTTTCACAACAAAGTTTATTTCTGAAATGCACGTTGTACTAACGGCAAGGGATAGGAAGGGGTCAAGGAAGGGAATTCGTAGGATAGGAAAGGACGAGAACAACCACGTGTTGACTGGGTGAAGGATGACGCGGAAGTGTTTCCTTATTTTGACATTTGAAGAAATAGTAATGACACATAACCTGACGAATGAGGTAATGATGTTATTTTATTTGTTAGAAAAGTGGATGTCTGACAAGACACGAACAATAATTGTTTATTATAGTGTTTAGTTAAAACAAAGTTGAGACTCCGTTTTACCTACGAGGACGATTTGATTTTGTTGAGAGAATTTATTAACGATAATCCCATTAGGAATGAAATAACAGCAAAACAGCCGCAAATAAATAATACTTAGAGTTCGAGGTTAAAAATGACGTCAACGGCGCTAACCTAACGTGCCATAACTCTTTTCCCATACACACGTTTAGGTTTAGCAGTAATAAAATACGTTTTTTTTCCTTAAAAACTGCTAGCACTATTTGACTGTTCCAATAATTCCCTAATATTTCTTATCATATTATAATGTGCTATACAGTGATTCATTGATAAATGTATACAGGTCGGGGAATCAATCATTACGCATAGTAAGGTATTTAAAGACGAAATAAGGCAACGCGCACACATGCATTTTGTGAGGTTCTGCTACGTCGTTGTTTTTCAGTACGACACTACCACCTACGACGTTAGTATGCCGCCTGTCCTATATTTTGTGTTTGGTGCGTCTGATCTTGATAGGGTTAACTGTAATAATTGCAATCAAGTTTCGCAAAATATTACGTGAAAGTTGAAGCATTTCTAAAATTTCTGATGCAGGCTTTAGATATTATGTAGGTCAGTGTACAACCCACATATTCTCAAATTTTAAATTCAAGTTAAAAATAATTCGACAAAAACTTGGTTAAAATTAAATGATTGAAGTGTTTATTGCAAGCAATCTTTTACCATACCAAATGATCTAAAGAATGTCATTGCTATAAATGCATAAGGGATCAACACATCTCGTGAGAGTCCTGTTTATATGGCTCTGATAAATTATTTCCCTTTTAACACTTTTTAAGCCCTTAATGAAACTTTTCACTTTCAAGTAATATTTGAATACTTATAATATTTATGAATCATTCTCAAGCATGAAATCAAAATGCAAAGGTATTGACGAAATAGGATATGAAATGTTGCTATTTAGCATTAACTATATTGCACCTGTTTTGGCTAAGATTTTTAATCTTTGTTTTGGAAACAGATAAATGTTCAACCATATGAAAAATTGCAGTTGCGAGACCTCTCCTCAAAGCAGCAAGAAGACTATAAGCATTCTATAAATCCTTGGGAAAACGCTAGAGTTGTTGGTATCGAACAAGATAAATGACTAGTTCCTATACTTCCTGTTGAACCTAAACACATATTGCCTATAATTCAGTCCGGTTTCAGGGCTTGTCATAGTAAATAACAGCACTTAGCAAGGTTGCCAATGACACCTACATTTTTGGGCGTTTAAAGTCCCATTGATGATACTGAGTACGGAATTGAATACTTCTGTGCTCATTTTCCCGAGACCAATATCAAACAACAGAAGGATTATGTTTCCCATGTAACGGAAAAGAAGATTTATCTAAAAATAGAATATTGCGTTAAAAATTTTAATATTTTTGCTTTTTCTATCATGGTTTCACAAGATTCTATTCTTCGCTACTATTCTTCGGGAAATATCTTCTGAGGAATATTTGGAATATTTGAAACATTTATACCCACGTTTTTTCCAAATATTGGTAGCAGTTTTATGGTTTATAGCCAGTTCCTCTTTTTTTTTCTTTTCGGAAGAAATCGGTCTCATGTAATTGCAACAAATCCCTAAAATGTACTGCCGATTGCCTCCATAAAACCGTTTAATAATTTGAACTCTTTCAGAAAGAATATAAACAGCCATAAATATCTAAGAAATTGTCCTTGGACCCGTTCCAGTGTATGTAAATGACAAGCATAATGAGGGCTCTACACTAATTATGGTCTTACTAGAGTACAGTAACCTAATAGCAGAAATAGTCGTACAATCATATGTACATCTTATTATAAACACAAGCATTTTGAGTGCCCTAGAAACAATTGTGTCAATGTGATTGGAAAATGATAGTGTAGATTCCATGGTCACTCTCAGATCCCATACTGCTGAAACCTGAGACAAAGATGATCCCTTCAAAGTATAATCAAAAAAGGTCTTATTTTGTTTCTTAGTAAAGCATATTGAGTGGAATTTTTCAACATTTAGATCCAAAGCTTTCTCCTTACCGCACTAGTTTAGTTTTTTTACTTTTTAGGTCTGAAGTTTTAAACAATCTTAAATCAAAGAAGCAGTGATATAACATTTTAGATCATCAGCAAAACATAAGAAGTTAGAGAATTAAAAACAGTTGAATTATTTTTGTAATTATTTATGTTCACAACTTGAAATGGGTTATATTATGGTGAGAGTTAACTTACTAGCCAATCCAATAATGTTCCCCTAAATACCAGCAGCTTTCAGCTTACCAAGTAAAACTCCATGACTCACCCTGTCGAACGCCTTAGAAAAGTCGATGTAAATGGCGTGATCATAAATAGCAAATAGTCCTCAAAGATATTTAAATTCAGTTCTGTAGATTTTTTTGAAAGAAACCAAATTGCTCATAATCACTTTTATACCAAGTAAGGATCTTAAATATTTGAGCCTTGAGGCGACAATCTTTTAAAATAATTTTGGGATAGAGTTCAAATTACAATGGCATTAATAATATCTGCAACGGATGCAGATGATAATTTTGTTTTTTTTTTGGCTTGTATCCAATCTAAAATTTTATAGAGCAAACATAATAAATAAGATCACTACACACTGAATGCCATTTGTATGAGACTCAGATATTTTCAAACCCTCTTCTGTTTATTATAATTCTCTAGTCCTGATTAATATAATTAAGTTTGTTGAGTTCAGAAAAATTACAAGAAAAAATCTGAAAATCTCTTCCTCTTATCCATATCTTTCAAGCATTTTAAGAAGTTTACTGTAAGGCACATTATCAAATGCCTTGGCAAGGTTTAAAAAATATTGTTAAGCATTTTTTATATTTTTTAT
Source organism: Anthonomus grandis grandis (assembly GCF_022605725.1). Lineage (NCBI taxonomy): Eukaryota > Metazoa > Arthropoda > Insecta > Coleoptera > Curculionidae > Anthonomus > Anthonomus grandis. Next base: position 23,733 of record NW_026088534.1, read on the forward strand.
CTTCGTTTCCAAGATTCTGGAAAAACATACGAGGAGAGTGACTTGCTAAACACAATGTAAATTGGACGAGAAAGAACAAAATAACATGCTTTGAGGACAAAAGGTGGGACACTGTCTAAATTAAGACCCTTGTAAATTTCTTCATAAATTGTGCATATCGGAATAGAGAATTCAGAAACACAAAGATATTAAAAATTTCCTACAATAAAAATACATATTATTGTATGAAAATTTATTATTTATTTGAATAAATTGCCTGAAAATGTTCAGCAAAGAGTCCGCAACGAGTACAGCAACTCCTGATAACATAATCTAGAATATTACAGCGGCAGATAGTGTACCAAAAAACACTAAGAATAACAAGCAGTATGTCTGGTGGCAATTCAAGTAATTTTGTGATAAAAAAAATTATATTTTAATTATATTTTAAGGACACGCAGATTAGAGAACTTGTAGACATTCTTCAAGATTAGCAAAATGAAAATTAATGTGAAAAAACAAGACGGTCAGAAGTACAAAAATTTTACAATAAAAACATTATGGAATGTAACAGCAAAATTAGTACAAGAAAAATACTATAATGATTATCAAATTAGCTGTGATCCATTTAAAGAGTTCACCAATCGAGTTCAAAGTTGCTCGTGAGTCGAAAAGCGCGAAACGCAAGCATTATCGACAAATACCCGAAAAAAGAAAAGCAAGTTCGGCTTTTCTAAAATATGATGATTTCGAAGCATTTATTAATAGTTGCAATGAAAATACGCCGAATGGTTTGGAAAAAAAAACAATTTTTTGTGCTTTCCTACGAATTAGCTTGGAGAGGTGGTGAAGGGGGCTTACTCGCAAGTTACTTTAAAAAAGAAGTTACCTTAAGAAGACATATTTCTTTCTTTAAAAAAATCTTTGAAATAATGAGATTGTTTTAACTGACATTCAGATCATATTTCAGATCATTATGCTCTAAAAGCCCACTTTCAAATTCAGCCTTTTCAACGAGAAAAAAATCTTAAAAGACCAGAAAGAAAAAAAAAACACTTCCAAGGAATTATAAACTGATATTGAAAATTCAGCAACAAATAAATATGAGATTTTTCATCAATATTTTTTATATTATTATGATATGTGTTTTCCCAAATGTGCCCAAAAAAATTGGTCAGAGGCAAATAGCTGGATTACTCCACAGGTAGCAGAAGTAAAAGACAGGCTTAAATTCTACTATGAAATAAAACAAATATCCTACAGATGGTAATAAACAGATATATAGAGAGTATAAAAAAAAATATAACAACATCTTCTCAAATGCAAAAAAATACTTTTATAATAATAAATTAGAGCAGACTGACAATTACAGCAAGACTGTTTGGGATATCATAAACACTGAAACTGGAAGAAAAAATAAATTAAAAATAACTCCTGAGAATATCTCTCCAAGCGAACTAAATAGTTTTTACATCTCCCATGCAGGCACCCTTACAAATAATCTTCCAAAAACAATTATTAATGCAAGTATTTATCTAGATAAACAACTGGAACAAGCTGGCTCTATATTTTTCCATCCATTTGACTATTACGATATAAAAAGTATAATAAATAAACTTAGAAATAAGAAAACGAAAGATATTTTTGGTGTTAGTGTTTTTACTATTAGGAGAGTCTCTGAATATATAATCTCACCAATGGTAGATAATATAAATGCATATTCCTATACATAAAAAGGAGAACCAAACCTTTCTCAATTTTTTAGGCAGATAGCAATACTTCCTGCCTTTTCCAACGTTTTAGAGACAGTCATTCTTAATCAGATGGTGGCCTTTCTAGATAAACATAAGATTATAATAATTTTATCTTTGGTGAATTATGTATAAGGGACGCTTTTGAAAATGGATTCTAAGTTTTTAGGGGTATTTACTGACTTAACCGCAGCGTTTGATTGTGTAAATCGATTTATTCTGCTGGACAAACTGTATTTTTATGGAACTAAAGGTGTTGCTTTTCGGCTATTGCAGTCTTATCTCAATGAAAGGTACCAGGTTGTTTGCTTTAGAAATGATGTCAGTGAACCAATGCTTGCCGAGACTGATGCGCTACAAGGATTTGTGCTGAGTCCCCTCCTCTTCCTCCTGTACATAAATGATATTCCACAAGCTTTTACAAATTGTCAGGAAACAGAGAGTGTTCTTTATGCAGATGATACTACATTTGGAGTATCTTTTAGGGGCATGCAGTTGGACTGCTTGGGACATTATTCGATCGGGCTAAGTTATGGTTTGCTCCAAATCAGCTAACTGTGAATGAGTTGAAAAGTAAATCTGTGGTAGTCGAAACAAAAACTTCTAGTAACACTGAGGAAAAAACAAAGGTTAAAATTCTTAGGTGTTACTCTGGATATTAATCTTTTATATGTTGATCATGTGAATGCTCTTTGTACCAAACTTAATAAGTCCATTTATGTCATAAGACAAATTAAAAATACAGTTAATGAGGCAGCTGCACTAACCACTTACTATTCTCTATTTAATTCTATACTATGCTGTTGCCTTTTAGTGTGGAGTTCTGCAGCCACTACACATCTTGAAAAAATTCCAAAAATCTGCCATGAAGCATTGTCAAGTTAAAGCAAAATGAATCTTGCCGACCTTTCTTTAAATCACTGCAAATAATGACCTTATATGAATCGCTGCAGAAAGGGGACATCTCCAATTTCTTAGGAAATTCATATTTTCATATATTTAGATTTCATTACCTTAAATACATCGTTTACTGCATAAACGGGATATACGACATTGTCATACCATTTACTCGATAGCATTATAATTCTCGCTAACCGCAGAAAGGGGATATGTCCTGGAGAAGTAACCTTTCTGCGGTAAACTATTGACTTCGGTTCTTTTCGTGCAGTTTCGTAAACCAATACAAAAGACCAGATAATATAATCACTAAAATGCACGAACTTAAAAATATACCTGGACTGCTAATGCATATGGCCGCGATACCCAAAAATGACCACTGCATGGTGGCCGCCATTTTTATAGTGGTTGTGTCCTTTTGATGTTGGTCACTCTGAAAATGTTTTATGTTGCCAACAAAGAATATATTAAATAACGGTAATGAAGTTGACATTTGACGTGTGAGTATAGCGGATTGCCTAGTTTTTGACGATTTGTAAACGACGCTAGGGTATATCGTCTGGAACAGGCGATGTATCTTTCTCCTTATTTAATACGTGAATAATGTATCACCATCTTTATTTAAAGGTATTTGGTTCAGTTTCTCAAAACCGAATTATTGTGAATTGTCCGTCTGCGTTGTTTATAATAGAATAATATATTGAGTTGTTGACAGAATAATAGATTTTTTCTATATAAACCCTTTATAATTACAAACCCACATGAAATCATCTATATTTTGATTCTTATATATGGTTGTACCTATTAATGTGGATGTGGAAACACTGTACATGGAAGGAAAGTAAAACTTAAAAAAGTAATAGTAAAAATAGAAAGAAAATAAGTGTTTTTAACTGAATTTGTTAAGTAAATACAAGCAAACTTAAATGAATATCAGGATTTTCATGGTATTAAGATTTATAAGATTCAAGATTATCAGAATGATAAAACAAATATTTTAAAGTGCACGCATCTATTCTAAGTTGATTGAAACTTTGTCTCATTTTAGGTGAGGATTACTTTCTTTCATAAATTTTAATGAATTTCTTAAAGTAGTACTAGAAAAATCACAGATCTAACTCAACTATCTTAAATTCTTACCAATATGTAACTTTCTATTTTGTATTTTTGTAAACATAACCTCTCAAAAACTTTAGATGTTTTGTTTCCCTACAGTTGGCACAATTAAAATTTGTCAGAATGACCAACATCGAAAGGACACAATCACGCACAATGGCGGCCCCCTAGTAGTGGTCATTTACTTTTCATTGAATTGGCAGTCCATGTATAGTTATAAGTTCGTGCTAAAATGCAATAGAGATTCGGGGACCTATTTTAATGTACCGCTCTGATTTATTTTGGTTTTTGCTGGCTGAGTAATAAAAAACGCAGTCGTTTAGTTCTGTTTAGAATTTCATAGAAACAAGGATACAACACGTGCTTATTTCATTTACAATTTCATTTTATTTAAGTTGAATTGAAAAAATGAGTTCGAGTTCAGAATCTGAGGATATCCCAAAAAAACGAAAAAAAGGTGTTGTGAACACTGAGAAATATAGAAGAAATTATATTAAAAGGGCAAAACTGCAAGGCGTCCAACATGTAAATTATTCTGGAAAATGCATTCCTGCCAAAGAGGTTGCGGGTGATTTATGGTAAGTCTGGGGTTTTTTAAATCATCGTTAGGCAAACTAGTTTATCCTTTTAGTTGTTACAAGAAATGTTTAAGTGGACTGACTGAAGAAGAAAAACAAAGTATGCTTAATTTGTTTTGTAATTTGCAAACAAAAGACTTACAAGATTTGCATTTACAAGGACTCTTAGAAATACATTCCATTTCACGAAAAAGGGGTAGCATAGACGCTTCTAATAGTAAACCAAAGTCTTTAAGTGTCAAATATTTTATTCTTAATGGTTCAAGTAGAATACAGACTTGTAAAAGAGCATTTCTATCAATTTATGGAATCTCTAAGAAGCGATGCGAACGTATTGTTTTTCTCCTAAAAAATCACAAAACCCCTCAGGATATGCGCGGTAAAAATGTAAGTGGAAATGCAATAAAAGGATCTGTTATTGCAAATATCCGGAACCACACTGAATCCTATCCGGTGAAAATATCGCATTATACGAGCCAAGAAATTTGTTATCTAGATTGCAAATTATCAGTAAAGACAATGTTTGAGATGTTTAGAGAAAAACACCCGACTGATATAATTTCTTACAAATTTTTTTGGTCCTATTTTAAAGAAAATTACAACTTAAAATTTGGTAGACCAGCAAAAGACACTTGCAGTACCTGCGAGGAACTTAATGCTAAAATAAAGAGTGACTGTCTTAACGATAATGCAAAAAGAGTAGCAGTTGCTGAGCTTATGATCCACAAGAGACGAAGCAAGAAGTTTTATACTGCTCTAGATGCTGTAAAAAAGCGCTGTATTGAAGATAAGCAGACCTTAGATATTTGCATTGATTTCATGGCGAATGTATCGCTACCACAACTTCCGGTTCAAGATCTGTACTACTTTCGACAGCTCACTGTTTGTACTTTTGGGATACATAATTTAGGATCTAATAATATTGCTTGTTATGTCTACCATGAAGGGGAGGCGGGCAAAGGTGCAAATGACATATGCTCTTTTCTCAAGCATTACTTAGATCAGCAAAGCTTGCAAAAGTATAAAACTCTTCACATTTTCTGTGACAACTGTAGTGGGCAGAATAAAAATAATACCGTAATTTGCTTTCTAATGAGTTTAGTTGAATTCAAGAGATTTAATGAGATTGAAATATACTTCCCAATGAGAGGCTATTCATTTATGCCTTGCGACCATGACTTCGGCCTAATTAAACGACAGCTTAATAAAATAGAACGATTTTACACCATCCAGGATTATGTTGAAATAATTTCCAAGGCTTGCAAAAATCCAGCAAAATTTTCAACTGTTCAGGTGTCTAGCCATTTTGTGTACGATTTCAAACGTTGGTGGCCACAATTTTATAAAAGAACCTGTCTGAGTAATGAATCTTATGGAAAGAGTGTACCACGATCTCAAAAGAAATCGATTTCTATCGCATCCTTCCAACATTTGAGTATTTTAACAACCACTCAGATAGTTGGCCGTGAGTTTATAAACTGCCCTGTAAGTAATACTTACCGGCTTAGAAATGCTGAAAAAGAATTAACTCAATGTTCTAAAAAAGCATACCTTGAAAAGATACCAATTAACAAAAAAAAATGACTGATATATTAAATACAATAAAATTTATTCCTGAGGATTATATGGAATTTTGGAGGATCATTTCTTGGCTTGGCCGACAAGTGAGAAAGAATGCGATGTAGAATGAGTATGTACGAGTACTATTTGAATAAAGCAAATGTCAAAATTATAGAATTTTGTTTTATTTTGCTGCAAAAAGGAGACATGTCCGTATGTCAAAATTGACAATAACTTCATGGGAAATTTAAAAACACCAAAAGCGACGAAGGTGATATATAAAATATACCTCCAGGTACATTTCCGCAAAAAAACCATAGTCAAATAAGCTTTAAGCAAAGTTTAGGTAGTTTTTTCCTCTTCCTATACAATTTTAAAATTGTGACATATCCCCTTTTTACAGTTAGTCATTCATATGGACTAATCATATAACACAAACTCACTTACGTTAGGAAAAATATTTCTAGATATACTATGTTATCAGATATGCATCGCTATGAGACTAGAAATCAAAATAACTTGATCGTGCCATTTACCAGACTGGCGAGAAGCAGCATGAAAGAAATTAAATTATTTAATGCATTACCTTTAGAGATAAGATTGCTGCCACTTGGTAAGTGTAAGACTATTTTAAAATTTATATTAACAGATGCTTGTATATACAGTAAAGACGAATTTTACTCATTGACAGAAGATAGGCAATTTTTTTTAAATTTTATTAACTAGGAATTTTATATATGTATACTGGGTGACACAGGAAAAAGGGAACTAAAATAACTATTTTACCTTTCAAGATAAATAAATGAAATTTGATATATTGATGGAATTATTACAAGTGCCAGTTTTGACAAATTTCGTTGTTTTGCGTCACCGGTTTAACCAGAAGTGACACTAATTTTCTTATTTTAAATGATACACTTGGTATATTATTCCGTATTTCGATAGAAATAATATTCTCAGAATAGTGATGCTGCATTTGCTACTTTTTGTTTTACACTAATAGAAAAAATATTTTTTTTAAACTTTAAAATAGGGTGCCATGAATGCGTTCAAAGTTTTAATCAAGTTTTTAATTGCATTCTATGACTTAAATCTTTTACATGCCTATTTAAAATGTCCAAACCAGTAAATCTGGTATTTACTTGAATTTTTTAAATATCATGTTATTGGGAACTGACTTTTGAAACCCACTTTTGAAATACAGATTTTTTCCGTATAATTTGAAAAGGTTAGTTTTTAAATCGGTTGAAAAATAAGCCCATAATAAAAAAAAAAGTTACATAAATAAACGCATTTAATTAATCAAAGGCTTTGATTTCTTGAATAGTAGGATGCGTTTTGACGCGTTTTTCAACTTTTTTTCAACTGACATTATACGTGACATCTTGTCAAGCGCAATTTTAGTGTTTACTAATATCTGAAACTTTTACTGACTATATTTCTGAAAGACTGCATTTCAGAAGTGGGTATTCATAATAAGGTGCTATTTGAAAACATTAAGAAAATATCACAAATACTCAGGCCCCATTTCAAAATTTAAAAAAAAGATTTTTTCAATAAGTATCAAATAAAATGTAGCAAATGCGGTAACATAATTATCAGAATATTATTTTCTATCACAATACGTAATAATATACCAATTGTCCTATTTAAAATAACAAAGTTAGTATCACTTCCTGTTAAACCGGAAGTAAAGGAAAATAACAGAATATGTCAAAAGATGCTCTTATAACCATTCTATCGATATACCAAATTTCATTTCTTTACCTTATAAAGCTATTATTCAAATAAAGGGCGTTGTTGGGCGATGTATTGTCAATCAATAATGAAAACTTGACGGGTGGTTTTCCATCAATTTTTTTTGGCTTGTTTTCGCTGTAATCAAGCGAAAACAACGTATGTAGCTAAATGGATGAGTGTAATTTTCTCCCTAAATTACACTCGTGCCTAAAACTTTTAAAATAATTTTGCATTCAAGCATATATTCTTTAAAAAACAACATTCGGTCATTTTCATATTTTGTAAAATAGCCAAAATAAGAACATGAACTCTGTGTTGTTTTTAGAAAAATACGCTTTCATGCAAAATTGTCAAATATTTTTAAGCACTTGCGTAATTGCCAGGCAAAAAATGGCGCCCTGGGCACTGTGAAAAATGTCGCCCTTTTTTTTTGAGGTGATTTTAGCTTGCGTAGTTAGGGTAGGTAAAATCGTATGCTGAGGTTTGTTATTTGTTGCTGGTCAACTGATTTATTTTGTACATTTACGTTTATATCACAAATGTACATATTATTGTGTTTTCTGCAAAACAGGAATAGCAAAATAAACAGTAAAAAGTGACAAGATTATATTTGTGGCCTGTGAACTGTGCCTTATCAATAACGATCTAGAAGTAGCAAATTCTATTCAAGTTTCTACAGATAAAAATACTTGTATGTAAATAAACTTATATTTTATCGTTCGATCTATCTCTTGCTTCATAAGATCTGTAATAAGCTGAATGAATAATTTTTTTATTCCATCTTGTTTTTACTCTTTTAAGAGTCAAACGTTCCTTTTTTAAGTTAACTTTGAGAAAAAACTAACATAAGTTTTGAAGAACTTTAAAGAAGAACTCACAAATCTGTAATACTACTTATATTATAACGTGCCGTACTACTGTAGTTGAAGGAAAACTCTGTATTTGACTTCTATGGTAATACAACATCCGAGATTATCATTCTTTTTTTTAAGGTGTTTATACAGGGTGTCCCGGTTCATGTGGGAAATCTCTCGGATCCAGGTAGAACATCGAAAAATAATACCGAACGTTCCTATAAAAAAAATTCCTACAGGCCTTCTTTACGAAGATACAGCCTCCTAAAGACGCTGCTGGAAATTGGTTTTTCATAAATTACTTTTAAACTAACTAGTAGAATTTAATACAAATTTTAGGTGATGAACACTATTAGGGATCTCTTAAAATGACATCCTTAAAATACATTTACCTTGTTTACTTTACCAGGGTCGGACTAGGTTGTACCTGACTTATTTTATCGGAATTTTTGCATTTTTGAACGCATTATTGTTACAAACGTTGCTATACTCCAAATTTAGCAAATACCTATCATTTAAACCTAATCTTTGTCAACATATTCATCCTTTATTTGATAATATTTTTTTTATTTTTTGGTAACTTTTAATTTAAATTACGTCAAAATAGAAAGAAAGAAAGAAAGAAAGAAAAATGTGCTATATTACGTAAGACAACAAAATCTTGTGTACAAGCATCCTAAAAACTAAAAAAATTCCAAATTCACTTTAAATTTCAAATTTCAAACAATCATAACATCTAAAACACTTTACCATAAAATTTACACACATTAACAAAATTAATCATAACAAAACAGATTGAGAAAAAAAAGCATCTTTCTGATAATATTAAATTAATAAACATTAAATATGGAGTTTACTTTTATTGAGTATGCAGATATGCATCTTATGTATGGTCTGGCGTCTTGCAATTCATTGGAAGCAAAAAAATTGTACGAAGAAAGATTTCCAATCGCATTATATTATTCCGGATCAGAAAACATTTCAACGTGTTGATCAACGTCTAAGGGAAACTGGTAGGTTTCTATTTTCCACTTAATGAGGTAATACTATTAAATTTCCTTAATGCAATTTTAGGATGTTTTGAAAAAAAAAGAATAATGGTGGTCGGAGGAGAACAGTGCAATTGGAAGAAAATTTTTAGACGCTGTAGCTGACACTCCTACAACGAGTACTCGAAAATTAGCCGCTTAGCTTCATTCGTTCAAAACAATTGTACATATGGTACTTCAAGAACAACTGTTGTACACATATCACTTACAAAAAGTGCATGAACTACTGCCCAGAGATTTTGCTCCTAAAATACACTTCGCAAACTGGCTGTTAGATTAGCAGCGAAATAACCCGTAACTTTATCAGCACGATTCTTTTTACGGATGAAGCAGGGTTTACCAAAAATGGAATTAAAAACTTACATAACTCGCATGTATGGGCTGATGAAAACTCCCGTGATACTATTATTTCTCATCATCAACATCAATTCCAATCAATAAATATCTGGGCAGGAATTATTGGCAATTTTTTGATTGGGCCATTTGAACTGCCACCACGTTTAAACGGAGAACTTTATTTGGAGTTCCTCCAGAACAATCTTCCAGATTTATTAGATTTGCCCCTTGCAACCTGCCGAGATATGTATTTTATGCATGATGGAGCCCCACCCCATTTTAGCCTTGCTGTAAGACACCACTTAAATAATACTTTTGAAAACCGTTGGATAGGTAGAGGAGGACCTGTTGCTTGGCCTCCTCGGTCTTCCGATCTAGCGCCATTAGGTTTTTATCTATGGGGTCACCTCAAAACCTTGGTGTATTCCACCCCAGTCGATACTCGGGAAGAACTGCTCCAAAGAATTACATTTCATTGTGATAATATAAAAAAACAATCTTTTGTATTTTGCATTTTTTTGTAATTTGTTTTTTCTAATTTAAAAACATACACTCATAATTTTTTTTTATTATTTTGTAAAAGTATTTTTTAGAACACCACTGTATTTTTAGGAATATGTATTATTTTAAATTAAATGACTTACATCGAAATTTCTCTGTTCTTTAAATAACTAGCGTACTTATCTCATTTAAAAAAAAATAAAAAAATAAACATTGGCTCGTTTATTTTTTTTTCTCCAAAACGGTTCATTTTATCGATAATGAACAAGAGTACCTTTTTTTTAGCCTAGGGTTCAAGGTATCCAAATGTATTTTTTTTAGACTTTAACATACAGGGTGTTAAAAATATACGCATTAAAGTGTACAACCTAGTCCGCCCCTGTAAAGTAAACAAGGTAAATGTATTTTAAGGATGTCATTTTAAGAGGTCCCTAATAGTGTTCATCACCTAAAATTTTTAATTAATTCTACCGGATAGTTTAAAAGTAATTTATGAAAAACCGATTTCTAGCAGCGTCCTTTAGGAGGCTGTATCTTCGTAAAGAAGGCCTGTAGGAATTTTTTTTATAGGAACGTTCGGTATTATTTTTTGATGTTCTACCTAAATCCGACAGATTTCCCACATGAGCCGGGACACTCTGTATATGTTTTATTATCCTGACGAGTGCGGTTGCTAGATCAATTTGAATATTAGATTGCATATTGTCTAAAACTATCATATTGAAATACTAGTAAAATCCTTATTTTAGAAATTAATTTGTATCCAATTAAATATAATTTGCTTTCGTCTTTTTTTATCACGAAGGGAGGCTAAGACAAAAAATATATAAAATAACAGGAGAAAAATACTTTTTATTAAGAATTGAAAGATGTAAAATGTTCTGTCATTTAATACAATTGCAAAATGGAGACGGATTTTTAATTACAAATTACAGACTTATTTGATCATGTAGACAATGAAAATATTATTAATTAAGCTATAGAAATCTAAAGACGTATATGAATGTGTCGTTTTCATCGAAAGACGCGTCTGCTTTTTATGTATGCATGAACTTTTCAATGGATAATTTACATTATGTTCAAAAAAGTTCATTAGAAAAGTACAAAAGTACAAATAGATATTTGGGTCAAAAAACGTCAAAAAGATGTTGCCAGTTGTTAGTTTACGTTTTAAATTAAGTATTTATCAGGCCTTCGATTTACTTCATTAAAGCAAATTTTACTCTTAATATCTGGTATCTATATATATATATATGGTAATTTATAAGTATAACCGTTGAAAATATTTTCTTTTCTTTCTTGAGACTTGCCGCTCCTCAAAATTCTGCCGCCCTGGGTACTTGCCCCGGCTGCCCCTAGTGTAAATCCAGGACTGACAATTACCTCCGAATACCAAGCTGAAATTTAGCGTTTGGATACTTTTTTTTTGTGGAACAGTAGTAGCATGAATAAAAAGCATAGAATGTAAAAAAAATATTTACCATTATGTGCCAGTTTCCTCTAAAAAATCATATATTTTAATTCATTTTAGTACCAGCGAATTATTTTTATTTAACATTAATTACTAAATTTTAATTTTTTTTTATTTAACGATATTCTATATTTTATCAGAATATCTATATTGTCAATGAAATGCTACATTTCGCAATAAACATACGACCTGTATAAAAATTAATAATTCTGAAAGTAGTGATTTTCCGCTCCACTAATAAAGGGAGTGGTGGACGGACAAACAAATCGGCAACCGGTGTGACATTTGACAGATGGCCGACGCACGCGCATTTATGCAATCACAATGCATTTGTCAGTTGTATTTTGCTATTTGTGGTTTTATGTGGTTCTCGTGACAGTTAAGCTATGTAGTTTAAAAAAACTTTTCGTATTTTGATTTTATTTTCAAAATGTCTAGTTTTGGTTGGTCGTGTCCGTGTTGTTTGCGTTATAAGTTCACTCCCGAAGAAATGGAGCAACGGTACAAAAGCCAACAGATCGACAAAAGTCTGGAGAGGGACAAACAGATCTTAAATAGGCAAGTGAAAATCCTCCTACTTGGGGCTGGAGAGAGTGGAAAATCCACTTTTCTTAAGCAAATGAGGATTATCCACGGTGTGAAGTTCGAAAACCAACAAATTCGCGAGTACCAACAAGTCATTTATCAAAATGTGCTTAAGGGTATGCAAGTTCTTGTTGATGCAAGAAATAAACTTGGTATACCATGGGAGGAAAACAATAATTTTGATGTAGGAAATCAACTTTTGCAGCATAAGTTTCATAATAGTATGATATTGGATTCAAGGCAGTTCATGCAGTATGCTCCCCTACTTTCCAGATTATGGAAAGATGGTGGTATTCGCAGAGCTTTCGATAGGCGAAGAGAATTTCAATTGGTAAGTTTTTTATTCAAAACAATTATTACACTATTATAGTCATTAGTCATTTTGGCACTGTCAGCAGTTTAAGTTTTTATGTTATGTTTGCTATCATCATTAAATTAAGTAAAACCTTGGGCCACACCAAAACTAAAATATATTAAGGTACACTTAAAATAAAGGCAATTCGCAAATCACTCTTAGAACCAATAATATCATAACCTAAAAATAATTCAATTTAATATGTTTTTTTTTAAGCAATAAAGAGTTTGAGAGCAGAATAAACTAACTGTAGCAATCATCACAAATATCTAAACTGACTTAAATAAACATTTTCACCACAGTATTAACAATTTTCTGTTTTTGATTTTAAATGGTTATTTGTTCACTGTTAGTGTTTAGTATTGTATATCAAGTTCATGGGGTTCCATTGCTGTCATGGGTTTAAAGCAAGGTGATTTTGAAAATATGAACCTCTTAATAATACTGGGGTAATACTGATATAAACAGTTGGTTAATTCAAGTAGTTCCATTCTATTTTTCAGATAATTGCTTTGGAAATAAAAAGAAGTAGCTCAACTTTGTTTTCATTATTGAAAAGGAAATTTATTTCAGAATTCACTAATTTTGTGGTTGTTTTATTTTAATTAGTTTTGAGAGTTAAATGACCTAATTGAGGGCCTGTTACTGTGTACAGGGTGGGCCAATTTAGACATTTTCTTATGGAAAGTCAGGTCCAGGGTTGCCAGTCTATTACAATTGTAATAGATCTATTACTTTTTCAAAACTTTTATTACATTGTTACCATTTGCTAAAATCTATTACCTATTACCTTTTAAAAAGAAAATAAAAGCGCTCTACCTATATTATGAATTGAGTTCATATTTCAACTCCTGATTATTTAAAATTCGCAAGCGAGGCAAAAACTGAATGGTAGTACACTTCATAATAGGCGTCTTTTTCTTCACGCATGATGGTTTAATGTCTCCGTTTCATATCGGCATCCGTTAAACAGTCAAAATTTATTTATTTCTTAAACTAAATATAGATTCGAGCCCAGAATATGCCTAACCCAACAATCACAACTTTTTTGAAAATTTATTACCTTTTTTTCAAATCTGTTACCTTTTCATTGGACATTCTATTACCCCTTGCAAAATCAAACTGGCAACGCTGGTCAGGTCCCTGTCAGAGATAAAAAAAATGTCACCCCCATTCTCCAAGCTTGAATTTTAAAAGAAGTTTATTTAAACAAATGAAATTTTGCTATGGCAAACAGTTTGGCGGTTAGAGGGCATTTCTGAAATTTGGTAATTTTCATTTTTTGCCTATGGCTGCTCTGTTTTTAAAGATGTACTTTCCGTATGACTCTTCTAGCACTTCTTAGTGCTTAACATGCATATTACATTTATATTTATATTATTATTTTGAAAAAAAAAATTAAATAAACACATATTATTTTTTTACATTTTCTTGTAGCTCTTAAAATTCCCTTTTTAAAAATATATAACACTGTTATTCTAAATTCAATAGTTTGCAATATATAGATTTCTTAAATATTAAAAACACAAATGACCTGCAATTTTCACATGTTAAAGGCCCTGTAGGTGGGCTGTAACCTTTTAAAAGTGGTGCTTAATATTGACATAAACAAACTTGTTTTTATAATCTATGTTTACCTTTATATTTAGATTTCAATACTAAAATTCAAAAATGTATCAAATTTTTGAAAAATTCAATATAAATAAATGTTTTATCAAATATAATGAGAATTTAAATGCTGGCAATATCAATCTCAATATTAAGAGCAAGTGCAGTTATTTAAGACATTGTCTCAAACATTAAAAAAGGACATTATGATTGTTTTTTTTTTTAATTTGAGAACTTTAGTAAGCGCTTTTGAAAATGAAAAGTAAATTAAACAACAGCTCATGTTTTATTAAAATATTAATCATATATTAATTAATAAGTATGGTTTCATGTAGAAACAAAGCAAATGAAATAAACTAAATAACACTAAAGATATATTTTAATAAAATAAATAACACAACAAAACTAAATACCTATAGGTATGTAAATATTACTGTACCAAAAATCAAATAAGAAGTAGCAAACAACCACTAAAAATTATATTTTATTTTTTTACTGATATTTTAGCTAAAACTGCAACTCTGTATTACTTATAATGAGTGCTGAAACTGAGCTCCTTCCTGATCGGCAACATTTTTCTACATAACTAACAGCATTTCTTAATTCAATATTTCTTATTGTTGCAAATGCATTATGCAAAGCTTGTTCCAACATTTCTCTTGAAGTAATTGTCTGTTGGTATACAAAGTCCTTTATTCTTTCCCAAAGATGAAAATCTAATGGTGTTAAGTCAGGGGACCTAGGAGGCCAACATCAAAGTTTACTGAATAAAATTATTTTTTTATAAAAGTATTTTATTCAGTAAACTTTGCCAACATATTGGACCTTGATTTGCTATCCACTGCTCACCCAACTGCTCATTTAAATAATTACTGACCACTCTAGAATTGTGCGGTTGCACACCTTCTTGAGGAATATTAGATGCCTCTGCTGGACTAGAGGCATTTCCTCTAGATTTCCTCAACTTGTGTTTGCAGAATTTCTAAATATTGCTCTGAATTTAACTATCCATCATCTAGTGATCAATCTGCCACAAAATATGCCTATCTATACATTTTTTCTTTTTAAAAGAGTCTGGTAGTCTCTTTTTATTTAACAGCTTAAAAATGATTAAATAGCTTTTTACAAACAAATGTAAATGTTATTTTAATTACTTGATAGATTTATAGGTATGTATTACCAAGAACACATTAGCCTGTCTGTGCTGTCCTATACCTGATTTGATCAACATTTCTTTTTTTATGACCTACTATAATATTATTTAATAGTAATTTTAGAACTGTCAGTCATTAAAGTTTTTATATTATACTATATACATATAGTAGAAGCGTTGATTGAATATTTGGGAAGATACGCAATCCTGTGTTAAAAAGTGTACCCAGTCGACTATCGGATTACCCTTCAGTTTCGTGCACCGTGTGGTGCTGCCGCGAAGCGTCAAATCTAGGAACGATTTATCTTAGCTGCGTGAACCTGGCTTTTGGCTTCTTTGAGTCAGGTTTTCAATGACGCTGGAATCTGCGGTTACGCGGCCGTGTTGGATATTTTTTTAAGATATGGGATGATGCTGCCAACTATGTTTTTATTTTTTTTTTTGAACATACAGCACGGTGTCATTTATGTGGTGGTCAAGTGATAAGTGATATACTTAAGGGTGGAGGCATATTGAAATTTCTTAAAAGTTAAATTTTAAAAACAAATAATTACTTACCAAAATATCTCTTTGAGACAAAAATTAATACAAAAATATATATAAAAAGCTATTTTTACAAAATTACCAACAAAGTTTAATACAAGTTATAATTCCAACAAACATTATGTTTCCTCCATTTTGTGTTCAAGAGGGTCAAGTTTTTAAATAAAATGCCCGTTGCACTTAATTAACTAAAAACTAATATACAAAAAATATGTGGAACAAATTTTAAGATATAAGTAGGTTTCACGTAAATATTATAAAGAATAATTGAAATAATTCATAAGACTTAATACCGATGGTAATATAACTTCTTGATCAATAATTTTTTGTAAAAAGTAACCCATTTTGTCATGTGATTCAATATCTGAAAAATTGTGCAGCGTAGTGAGATCTGTAAAGTAAGGGGTTGTGAGTGAGGATGTTAATAGAAATAGAAAATAGGTCACATTTTAAGTTTTAAGCGACACAGGAAAATTCTCAATTACCAGTTGTTACAACTATACTTAAAACTATAAAAAGATACCTAGTAACAAAAAAAAAACATTTTGTTTAAAGACCCCGCATCACGGTTATACAGGACGTCAATAGAGGTGGTATAATTAGAGGAAAGTTAAGCAATATAGTGTCCTTTTATAATAAAATCTAAATACTCCTAAATTTTGCAAAAAACTGAAATTTGGCAAAATCATTTTATTTTTTTTTCTGGCGTTATTTCAAAATATATGACAAAAGTATTTATTAAATAAATAAATTATTGTGACCACTTTTTCTCGCCTATACGATGACACCTTTAAATTTAAAATACGACGTTCTGTCTTTAAAGAGCCATCATCAACTTGTTTTGTTTTTCTTTGTCGGCGCTATATTGACTATTTGCAGTTTAACGACGCGGGAATCTTTGGGCGTCCGGCCGTTTTGTTATTTTTTTAAGACAAGGGCGATGATGATAACAGCGCTTTTATTTATTTTGTTATTGCCGATATTTAAATGCGCTGTGATCTCGCATAAATAACTAGATAAATGTGGTGGTCAAGTAATGTATTGGAAGGTGCTATCTCTTACAACTTAAATTTTATTAACAAATAATAAATTACTTACCAAAATCCTTTTTTGAGACAAAAATAAATAAATAAAAACAAAACAAAAATTCAATAAGCTTTTATTTATTAATTAACAAAAATATTAAATAAAGGTGATGATATAGGTAGGTTTCACGTAAATATAAAGAGTAAATTCAATAATTAAAGATTTAATATCTATATACGGTACTATAGTTTTTTAGAGTCAATAATTTTTTGCAAAAAGTAGCCCGTAATGTGATTTTTGACAATACGGGTTTGTGAAACCAGCCAATATTTCAAAAACTGTGTAGGGTAGTGAGATCTGTGAAGTACACTTTTTTTGGACAAAAATATTGAAAAATAGATACCTTTAACTGAAATTAATATAAAAATAAAATCGCAAAATTTAAAAGGTTTTGAATAAGGGTGTAACAACACTATAAAATATAGAAAATAGGCCACATTTTAATTTGCAATACAGGCAAACACTTAATTACTAATTCTTAAAACTAGAAAAAGTTAATAAGAAAAAATCAAATATTTTGTTTAACAGTATGAAGGGTCTCATCGCGATTATACAGGATGTCCAAAGTAAGGATGAGCAGTAAATAGTTTAATTAGGCGAAAGTTGCGCAATATAAATGCAATGATTGAATAAATGCAATCTAAAAATTGGAAAAATGCCAAATACTTCCTAATATTCAGGAAAAAGGTGAAATTTGGCAAAATGGTTTTTAATTTTTTTCTGGCGTTATTTGAAAATATAAAATAAAATCATTTATACATTGTTGTAAACACTTTCTCTCATTTACAAGTTAACATCTTTAACTTTTAAATACGACGTTCCTTCTTTAGAGAGTCATAATCAACTTTTTTTCTTCTTGTCGACGCCATGTTGGCCACTTGCAGTTTTGAATAACCCTTTTAATTACTTTTTTAATGAGGTAATTTCTAGTGAGTAGTTGGAATCATCCTTATTAAATATTATATACCTCTCTCTCTTTTAAATACAATTTCGACTTTCAAAAAATTCAAAACATACTTTATTCATATTTACATGGTACCTACTTGTTGACATGGTACTTCTATGATATAAAATAGGCACATTAATCGACATATTACTAACACATAATTTAAAAACAATACACAATAGTGGGTTTAACATACTAGTATAAACACAAAATGTATTTTCAATTTCAAAGCAAGACGACTTAAAAATTTTTTAGAGTAACATCACAAATTCTAACCTTTACATCTTTACTAAAAACTAATTATATACTATTGGCCTATTCCTAACTATCTTCAAAAAATTCTAATGTTATAAAAATACTTGCTTTTAAGGAGTTTCGTTAAGGACTTTTTAAAGCGAGGAGAACTTCTAGAGACTTTTATGACATTTGGAAAATGATTAAAAGTTTTTATGGTCAAGTAAATAAGAGAATTCTTAGTTCACTTTTCGGGATGGGCATTGGAATATTGTATTCGTTTCTGATATTATAATGTTTTAAGGAGCCATTATTTTAAAGATACAATTTATATTTTTTATATATTAGGCAAGCAGACTCAACAATAAACAAGCAACACAAGGAAAGTATATTTAAATAGGGGTCTGCATGTCCTGTGGAGATTTATGACACATATATTTAATGGCTCGTTTTTTAAAAACAAACATCGAGTCAAAAAGCCGTTTACTAATGCAACTCCAAAATGTTATTCCATACTGTAGGTATTTTTGTATGAAAGTAAGTTCCAACTTTCAACAAAAAAAATAGACCGTTTTTGCAGATATCAATCTCAGTTCATTTAAAACCACTCTAACAGCATAACATCGTCTAGCCAGTTTTTGCCTCCTGACCTCCATAAAACTTAGGTTTATGATCGATAACAATTCCAAGAATCTGTTAAAATTATTCACTTCCAATTCTTTGTTGTGAATCATGAACTGCTCTGAACATCAAAACTTAACAATTTAGTCTTATCTATGTTTAAAGACAACAAATTAGCATCAAACCACTATTTAATCATTAATAAATCTTTAGAAATTGTTCTTGTTAATGTGCTTTTATTATTGTCTGCCCATAAGATAGTGGTGTCATCTGCAAAAATAGTGAAGAATCCTCTTATCTGGAGAGACGCCAGGTCATTTATATACAATAGAAATAAAATAGGACCGAGAAACGAACCCTGCTTACTACACAAGTTCAGACAAACTGCCATTTGGCCAAACAAACTTTTTTCTGTCTAACAAAACAAAATTTTAACCATTCTAGAGCAACTCCCCTAAACCCATATCTAGAAAGCTTACCGAGCAGTATTCCATGGTTGACATAGTCAAAGTCTTTAGAGAAGTCGCAGAATACCGCTGCAGCAAAGTGACCTTCTTCAAGGTCAAATATAATCTCTCCATGAATGAAAACATTACTCGACATTCATTTAATATGTTATTTTTTTTAATTAGGAAAGCTACCATTCGTACTATAACCAGTTTCTCAATAACTTTAAAGGCTTTTTAGGCTTTATTTTTATCTTTTTCATGAATGAATTTCATCATGAAAACAATTATTGAAAATACTTAAAACACTAAAGACCATAAACATAATATATTAATTTAAAATTTTCTTAAAGTAAAAAAAAGAAAAAGAGAAAATGGCTCTCATAGACATGAAGAGACAATATCTTTAAGAGTTCGGATTGATTTTTGTAGATAAAATAGATAATTTTCTGTGAGGTTTATAACTAGATTTTTTTAAAGATTTTCTAATAAGATTTTGAGATTCCCATTTTAGGTTGTTATAAATCAAAGTCTTAATTAATAAATGCAAAAATTTATCAATATGCTGTGGACATAGTTTTGGTTTATTTATATTTATTTTATCTAGTAATATTTTATTAATTGACTTGCATATAGAATCTATTGTAAATAATAATTGCATCTATTATTATTTACTTCTAGAGTATGATAAAGTTCATTAAAGGATTTTATTGTATTTTGACACAAATTTGAAAAATTCTCTGATGGGTTTATTAGAGAAGATACATTATTTGATTTAGCAAAGCTTTTATTAATTAAAAATATTTCTATCTTAAAAAACTGAGAACATTGTTTTTACATTTTCTTACATTATTGCACCCACGATTCGCACACTGATTAATTTTGCCTAAAGGAGCCATTGTCTCACAAACTAAACACATTTACATATATCTATCTATTTGTGATTATGATATCCAAGAAAATTTTTTAACAACTACCAAATTTCAATACGGCAAACACGAACCTGTGCAAAAACTCTCCCACACGACTCAGGGATGATCGGCCGATTAATAATGAGAAGCGACGGACGAAATTATTTTCGCGCATACTGGAGAGAATCGCCATCTATTTTTCACGCATTTTTGCGGTCACGCTTTAGCCCATAAGGTTGCGTATCTTCCCAAATATTCAATCAACGGTAGAAGTGTTCATTGAATATAGTAAACTCTTAAGCCACACCAAAAATAAAATGCAATTTGCTAATCACTCTTAAAACCAACATTATTATAACCTAAAAATAGTTCAATTAAATCTATTTTTCTTTAACAGGCAATGAAGAATTTGAGAGTAGAATAAATTATAGAAAACATCACAATATCTCTAAAAAAAATTATTTTAGGTAATTTATATATTTCTTTATTAACATTTACCAACAAACATTCGATAGTTCAATGTACTTTATAAACTGAAATAATGGTTAACATCAAAAGGAAAACTATGAAATTAAACCTAAGACAAGCAGCTATAGACAAATATATAAAATGAATAGTCATTTAAGGGAGTAATATACTCTTATGCCACACCAAAAACAAAATGCATTGGGTATAATAATTATGTTACAGGCAATTTGCACATCACTCTTAAAAATAACATTATTGTGACCTAAAAATAATTCAATTAAATTTGTTTTTATTTAATAAGCAATGAAGGATCTGAGAATAAACTGTAGCAACCATCACAAATATCTCTAAAAAAATGTAATTTTATGTAATTTATTTCTATTTTTTTATTTATCAACACTTCATTCAACACAAAAAATCATTCAGTAGTACACTAAACCAAAATAATGATTAACATCAAAAAGAAAGTCATGAGAATAAAATTAACCTAAGACTATGTACAAGCAGATTTTTTAAATTCATTTAAATTATTACCAAGGAAATCAAGATCCTTTGCATAATTATTAACTGTTGCTGAAATTCTATTGACTGGATTATCCAACAAGTAAGCTGATCTGCAGAAAGCAATATGCAAAAGATCATGATTTCAAATTCTGCATGCTACATACATGGTAAATGCAGGTAAACATTCAGAAGTCCTTAGTAACAAGACTTTAAAAGCAAGACATTCATCAAAATATTCTCTTCTGCTTGATGCAGTGTTCAGGAAAAAATATGAAACAGTCTGATCAGTGCTTTAGCTTTAAGCTGTACCCAATTTTAGAAGTTTATATTTAATGAACTTGATAAATCTATGCTGAACATTCTCAATGTGAATAATATGATTCATGTAATTGGATTGGATTATTTCTAGATTATCTATACACAAAACCTGGAAGTCTGTTTGCTTTAGAAATGAGAAAATGAAAGTGATGTGTAAAACTAAGCATAGGATCCTGTTAATGTTTTATCTATCTATTATTGTATCCTTTTCTTTATACTTTCATGAGGGATTCCATCAATCACTATAGTTTTGTAATAAGGTAATTTTGAAAATCTGAATATAACACTGAGATATACCTCTGGGTGGGTACATTCTATTTTTAGGGAATTGGTTTGCAACCAAAAATACATTGTCAAATGTTTTATTTTAATTGGTTTTGGGAGTGTAATGAGCTAATTAAGGGACTTTTGTCATTGTGTTCATTAGATTTTTATCAGTGATTGTCTTAGTCTATAGTATAAAATGAATAATATTACTATATTATAAGGGTTATATTATCTTGTTTGAACCTTTGTATTGGTTCTTAATGGAAAACATTTTGATTTACACAGTCAATAAAAAAAATATTCATAAGGTTTCAAGTCTTATAAAGTTTGAGAGAACCAATAAAATGTTGACCTTGAATTTAAAAAAGGTATACATTAAATAGTTGGTATTATAAAAAGTATTAAAATATATGTGTTACCTCAAGAAAAGTCTTGTTAAAATCTGGCTGATCAAAAGTAAGATATTTTTTAGCAATCCCTTAGAACTAGCAATAAATAAATCTCTTTTTATTTAACTGCTTGAAAATGATTAAATAGCTTCATACAAACAAATGTAAATGTTATTTTAATTAATTGATAGATTCATAGGTTTTAGCAAGAACACATTAGCCTGTCTGTGCTATTCTATACCTATTTTGATTATTTCACCCATTTAAGTTTTTATTTTATTCATGCTAATAGAAATACAGCCATTTAATGGAGTAAACTCTTAAGCAACACCAAAAACAAAATGCATTGGAAACAATTATGTTACAGGCAATTTGCATACCGCTCTTAAAACCAACACTATTGTAACCCAAAGATAGTTCAATTAAATTTAAATTTGAGAGTAGTAGAACTGTAGCAACCATCACAACCATCAAAACCATATTTACATATCTATAAAAAAAAAATTAAAAAAAAATTAATTTATTTATTAATGTTTACAAAAAAAACATTTAATTTAATTTATAAGCCAAAATAATGGTTAACATCAAAAGGAAAGCAATGAAATTAAACATAGCCTAAGACTCTCATAGAAGCAGATTTTTTACATTTATTCAAATTAATGCTAAAGAAATGCAAGATTCCCTGCATAATTATTGCTGAAATTCTATTGACTGGATTATTCAATAATATGCAAAAGATAATGATTTCAGGATATACATGCTACATACAAATATAAAAGGTAAATGCAGCTAAACATTCAGAACTCCTTAGTACCAAGACTTTAAAAGCAAAACATACATCATAGTATTATCTTCTGCTTGATAGAGGGTTAAGGCAAAGATATGAAACAGTCTGATCAGTGCTTTAGCTTTAACCTGTACCCAATTTTAGAAGTTTATATTTAATGAATTTGAGAAATGTATGTTCTCAGGGTGTATAAGAAACTTCCGCCAGTCTGTTTGCTCTTGAAATGACATCAAAAGGATGTATAAAACTAAGTGTAGGATCCAAATAGACCCCTAAGTCTTTCACCAATTCAATTTGGTTTGGGGCACTGTTAATGTTTTATGTATATATTCTTTCATCTTTCATGATGGGTTGATCAACCCCTATAGTTTTGAAACAAGGTGATTTTGAAAATCTGAATCTAATACTGAGATAAACCACTGGTAAATTCAAGTGGTTCCATCTATTTTCAGGCAATTGGTGGGTAAACAAAAACATAATTTCAAATGTTTCATTATTGAAGATGATTTTATTTTTTAGAATTCACTTATAATCCAGTAGATGTTTTATTTCAATTGGTTTTGGGAGTGTAATGACCTAATTAAGGGACTGTCATTGTGTTCATTAGAGTGTACTCAGTAAGTATTTCAGTTTATAATATACAGTTGCGGTCATATAAATAGCACTTTTTTATTATTTTTTTTTCTAAACAAAACAAATAAATTTTTGAGAAAATATAAAAAAATAAATTAAACATCATAAAATTTTTGACATTGGTTAGAATAATATTCCAAGAAGGCGAAGTCTAGCCTATGGCTACTCAAACTTAACCTCCAATGGATTATTTTAATCTAAATTACAAAAAAAAAAAACTATGTTGCGCTAAAAACCGCATGTAGAAAAAATAACAACACTATAACTTAGCTGTTCCATGATAGATAAAGTGATCTATTATGGAACAGAGATATTGATAAACTACATTAAAATAGAAATACTTATAAAGTTCTTAATTATTCCTTATAAACTTCCTTACATATTTCAATTCCTGGAAATCAGCAAAAGAGCTAGTGATGGGCCAAATCATAATTCTCTACTTGTTTTTTAAAAATTTGAGACTTTAATGCATACTTAAATTTACTTGTTTTAAATTGTAGGATATTAGAAGGCAGAGAATTGTATAGCTTTAATATTTTTTGAAAATTGGGGTCCTGTGCTTAGGGATGATAAACTTATCCTTATTTCTGGTATTTATAGAATGGATGGTTGAGTTGGTTATAATCTCTATTTTAAAATATGAAGCAATATTGTTTTCGCAATTCATAATTTTATTAAAAGTAATAAAAAAAAAATTATTAATATAAATAGGACAGTACTAAAAAAACTCAAAATATAGAAAATTTATAAACATAACCAACATTCTTAATTCAAAATTCTTTATTTTTAATCACTGCTTGCAATCTGGATGTCATAGATTCCAGTAAGGCTTGGCAATAGCTATTTGGGCAATTCTTCTATGTTTCAGGGGTTTCAACCTTGAAGATCCAGTTTTACTTGGTCCCAGAGGTTCTCAATAGGATTCAGGTTGGGACTTTGAGGTGGTCACTCCAAAACATCCACCACATTATCTTTAAACCAGTTTTTTACCAGCCTGGATGAATATTTTGGGTGATTAACATGCATAAACTTATAGTTAGCTGGAAGAAATTTGTCATCATATGGCTCCATTATATTTTCTAGGATCCTCTTCTATAAAAACTAATCCACTATTCCGTCTATTTTATAAATAGGGTCAACTCCCCGCCATGGCATTGCTCCCCAAACCATCAAAGACCCAAGGCCCTGTTGAAGAGTTTTTATAGTGTAATGTGGATCAAGAGCGAGGTTAGGAGGACGTCTTACATATCATTTTTCATAGGTTCTAAACAAATTAATTTTGGTTTTCTCCCTCCAAAATACATTCACGAACAAATTTTAACCTTTTCTGAATATTTCTTTTTGACACCAATAGTTTCCTCTTAGCAATACATCCTCGAAGGTTGGCCTCATTTAATCTTCACACAACAGTTCTCATTGACGGTTGTATGTCATAACGATCAAAGATTTCCCTTCTTATTTGAGATGCGTTGGTAAAAGGATTAACTTATTAGGACTTTAGAACTAGCTCACTATGAGTTTATCAAAATCGTGGAAAGTTTTACTTTTTTCTTATTTTGTTTGCTCTATGATCCTTATATATAGCTTATCCATAACCATATAGCTTAAGAGCCTTGTATACTAGCTTTCTAAATCATTTTAGATTTTGGGCAATTTTGGAAACTGTCCATCATTTTTGAGCTGCACAATAAATGCTATTCTTTCAGGTCCACAGTGCTTTTTTCTACCCACTAAAAAGTATACAGAAAAACAGTAAAATATAAAAAATACATATAAATGAAACAAACACTTATTTTTAACAAGATGGAATAAACTATTACAAACAAAAGTGCTATTTATTTGTCAATTCACAGATGAGTCATACCTTAGTACTAAAGCCAAATACCAACACAATTCGATAAGAATTTGTGTTTTTTATTCTTTGTACTAAATAAACATAAACAAATCATCGGAATGTTTAAATATTTTTAATTAGTGCAAATATAAAAGAAATTCAAAGTGTGCTATTTATATGACCGCGACTGTATATGATATGAACGGTTCTATTGATTGTTAGAGGAAAACAATGATTTATATAGTAATTTAAAAAAACTCATAAGCTTCTAATTATTATAAGGTTTGTAATAAGCAATGAAATATTCAAATTCAAAAATTCTTTAATCACAAAAATGTTCAATAAATATTTAAATGCTGCCTTAAGCTTATATATTAAAACATTTATACACTCTACATAATAAGCAAATCTATTAATTAATATATGTGTAATTTTTAATTACACATTTTATATAAATATTACATTATTAAAACCTAGGTATTAAAAGAAAGCATCTAAAACTAACAATACTGTAGGAATTCATAAGTTGAATAAGGTTCTATTTGCACAATAGGTCTAAAAATTAATTTTTTTTAGAGTTTTAAAGTTATTCTATTATCTAAATCTATAAAATCTTGTACCAAAAGCCAAATATATATAAAACATTTAACATAATTTACCAAAGTGTACTGCAAAAATGATTTAGACTTTTTGAGAGTTGCAATTAATACTTTCATCAGTCAGAAGATGTGTAATATAACTTATATATTATTTGTAACAGTTTTATTCTTTTTTTCATACACAGTGTCTATAAAGTATAAGTGATACATACATGCATGAATAGAAAGATTATAATAAAATGTACTTAAAGAAATAATGTTTTAAAAACTTTTACATTGTAAAAACAAGAATACGAGTGTATAAAAAGATCCTTACATATTGTTTTTCTAGAAAAAGCTTTTCCCAGGAAATAGCTTTTTTCCCATTACCCCTATTAACACAGATCTAAACCTTAAGTTATTATTAATATCTGCAGTGGATACATATGATAATTTTGATTTTTTTTTGGGTGATGTCCAAATCTAAAATTTTGTAGACCAAACATAATTATTAGGATCACTATACACTGAATACCATTATTACATTTTTATAAGATTTAGATATTTCAAAACCCTCTCCTGTAGCTGCTCCTGATTAATATAATTAAGTTTGATAGGGTTCAGAAGAATCACTAGAAAAAATCTAAAAAGCTCTTCTTGTCAATCTTTCAAGCATTTTAAGAAGTTTAATGTAAGCCACAGCATCAAATGCCTTGGGAAGGTCTTAAAAATATTGTTAAATGACTTTTTAATTCATACCTCAGTTATCAATCCAAATTTGATTGCAGATATATTTCAAAAACCGGCTTACCACTCAGTTTCTTATAATTTTCATAAGTTGAATGGGACAATTTGTTTCTTTACTTATTTCTAATATTAAATTTAGTGGAATCAATCAGAGTGGATCAATAATTTCTAAATGAGTCTTTTATATCACCACAGCCTGTTTACCAACCAATTAAGTTAAAGAATATTTTTTTAATGTTGAAATATAATTAATTTGACTGTTCTTTATTACTGGGTTTAAATATATAGATTTTGTTACGGTAGGTTCTAATTATTGTTCCAATTGGTGGCAGCATTCTTTTTAAAATTTTTTACTTCTATATTAATATAGTAATCATTAGAATTATATATAATTAATTAGGAACTATGATCCAACTATAATTATATTTGATGATTATGAGACTTCTATTGATTCTTACTCTCATTCCTGAGTTTTTCCGCTGTTCCACTGGCGTCTGTTGATCACTATGAACATATACAAATTGAAGCTTTTGGACATAATTTTAACTTTTAAGGAAATATAAGTATGTTATCGTCTTCCCAGAATATAAAAAAAAATGTTTTTATCTAATTTATTATTATTTTTAAAAATGTACTGTTTATTTTTTCTTCTATATAATTATTAATAAACCTGGTATGAGAAAAACCAGATGGTGACAAACTTTGTCATCGCAACCCTTTGAAATTGAACTTAAATGTAACATCCTAATTATACTGATTATACAGGGTCCTGCAACAGTGCGTCGGTCTTCCATAAAGCCTAAAAAAAAGAGGTTAAAAATTTCTAACCTCTTAAAAAAATGTTGGGACCTGATAGCACATATCTGGAAAATATTTTGAAGTATACAGGGTGCTTCAAAAAAGTAGGGCGATATAAGCAGTATTTTTTTTAAATGGAATGCGATTCTTTTTATTTTATTTTTAAGACCGCCTTAGGCTACCTAGTATATGTGCTAAATATGGCTGCTTTGTCATGCGCAGTTTGACTGCAATAATTTTTTTTATAAAAAAAATCTAAAAATCATTACATCATTTAATTTCATCTTGATACTAGAAGTGTTAATTCAATGTCAATATTGGACTTAATTGGCATTCTAGAAGAATGGAGAATTACTTTGACTTAAATTGTTTCCTTCTGTCATAGACAGGGTGTTCGTAGTTAGCAATCATATTTTACGAATTTCAAAGCTCCATTTGTCGCTTTTTTTTAATGGAACACCCTGTATATTTTTTATCCATTTAATGAAGATTTAATACATGAATATTTTTTATTATGTAAACATATTAGCTATCTTTAGTCGTTTTTAAAATATTCACGATAATAATTAAACAAGCATATTAAAAATATTTATCATTTTATTATAATTACATTAAGTGTTCAATATGTCCTCCGTTTTGTTTAAAACATAAATTAATACGTTCCTGAAAACTTCTTTCTACTTCATGTAGCATTTGTGGAGTTACTTGAGCAAACGCATCCCGTATTCTCTGCTCCATATCTACTGCTGTTGTAGGTGGATTTCTACTATAAACAATTTCTTTTACAAAACCCCATAAAAAAAATCTAATTTTGTTAGGTCAGGTGATCTGGCTGGCCAATTAATAGGTCCATTCCTTCCAATCCATTTTTCTTCAAAGGTTACATTTAAATATTCAGTGACATTTCGAGAAAAATGTGGAGGAGCTCCGTCCTGTTGAAGCCACATTCGGTTTCTAGTAATTCATGGAACATTTGCAAGTAATCTAGGCAGTTCATTTTGTAAAAATTGAAGGTACATTTCTCCATTGAGATGACCATTAAAAAAATAGGGACCGATAATGGTGCTTCCAATAATTCCACTCCACACATTTAATGACCACCTATGCTGGTAGTCGATCTGCCGCATAAAATGGGGGTTTTCGGATGAATAATAATGAAAGTTATGTCTATTTACTGATCCGTTTTTATGAAATGTTGCCTCATCCGTAAATAGGACAATATTAAAAAACGTGGGGTCGTTTTGTAATTTATTTCTGCTCCAAGTACAAAAGGGATATACAAAAGTCGGTTTTGTATATCCCTATTAAAAAGTGCTTGATGTTCATGAATGTGGTATGGATGAAAATGATTTTTTTTTTAATTCGTTGCACCGATCTTTCACTTATTCCAACTGCTGCTCCGATATTTGACTGATTTAGGTGAGGATCTTCGGTTGCCGTTAATAACACATCTAACTCTTGCTCCTGATTAGTAACAGGCCTCATTCTATCTTGCTTGGGGTAACAAACACTCCCTGTCTCCACAAATCTTGCTAGTAACCTTCTAAAAGATTTTTCTTCTGGACATTTTCTATAGCGCGCCCCATACATTCGAGAGGCTAAGAGGCAATTCTTTTCAGATTCCCCCAACACAAATATCATGTCAACAAGTTCGTCTTTGCTAAAATGCGTTTTATAAGTATGCAATTTTCGTTCAGATTAGATTTCTGAAACAAAACTCCAAATTTATTTTACAAACAAAGTTATGATAATTCAAATAACTGAATACTTAAGCTGATAATACACATACAAAAATGATATTCTCACCAAAATGTCAAAAATTTATTTAGAGAAACAGGTGAAATATTTTGCTTGGCAACAAAAAAGGTATTAAAATACCTATTTTGTTAAGAATGCAGATTTCCTGGTTCTTATTTAAACATTTTATTATCTATCTACGGATAATTATCGTGAATATTTCAAAAACGACTAAAGATAGCTAAAAGATAGCTAATACGTTTACATAAAAAAAAATGTTAATGTATTAAATCTTCATTAAATGGATAAAAAATATACAGAGTGTTCCATTAAAAAAAAGCGAGAAATGGAGCTTTGAAATTCGTAAAATATGATTGCTAACTACGAACAACCTGTATATGACAGAAGGAAACAATTTAAGTCAAAGTGATTCTCCATTCTTCTAGAATCCCAATTAAGTCCAATATTTAATGATTGATGAAATTAAATGATGTAATGATTTTTAGGTTTTTTTTATAAAAAAAAATTATTGCAGTCAAACTGCGCATGACAAAGCAGCCATATTTAGTGCGTATACTAGGTAGCCTAAGGCGGTCTTAAAAATAAAATAAAAAGAATGGCATTCCATTTAAAAAAAATGCTGCTTATATCGCCCTACTTTTTTGAAGCACCCTGTATACTTCAAAATATTTGCCAGATATGCGCTATAAGGTCCCAAAATTTTTTTAAGAGGTTAGAAAATTTTAACCTAATTTTTTTAGGCTTTATGGAAGACCGACGCACTGTTGCAGGACCCTGTACATCCTAATGATATGTAAATTAAAAATTAGGAAAATTATGTTTATAGTGCTGGTATGTGAAAACTGAAATAACCTTACATGAAATACTTAACAGTGATCTATTTTGACTGATAAACAAATTTAGAATATTTTTTTTACTTGTACTGTATTTACCTTATTCCTATGCAAGAGAGGTAATACCTGGAACATTTTTTCAATTAAGTGGCTTTTAGTCATCCAATAAATTCAAATTTAAACGCATTTTGTAATAAAAATGTTCCAAAAGTGTTATAAGAACTTGCTGATCAAATTTTAGGGTGACTTGTAATAATTTAAAGTTTTCTGCATACAAGGACCGATCAAACAAAACCAGATAAATCCAATGGTGAACTGAGATTTAAGTAAAACAACAATACAAATTTCAGTACCAGATAAATCCACAGAAAAGTAAAGTTGCAATTCATGTTTTTCTTTTTGTACTATTAAGAAAAATAGTAGTAATTAGTTTTTTATTTTACTTCTTAATGAAGGAATGTAATTTAAAAAATTCCTAATTTTTTCTTTTTGTAGTAAAAAATAAATGTGTGAATATATGTATATTTTTGTTTTATTGTTTTTTATGTAAAGCTTAGTGTAGTATTTAGCTTAAAAGCAATGGAAATAATATAATACCTACATTAAAACAATCACTTTTTCATAAAATAAAATAAAATTTGTTTAAATCAAGTCAGATAAATCGATAATTAGCAATAATTCTTATGTTAACTAATTAATAAAGACCAAAATATTGTCTAGAAGGTCTATTTTTATTTTTTTTTCACATGTTGGAGACAATATTAAATGATATAAGGCAATTATTTTGGTTTGCTATTTTTAAAACTTTAGAAGCTCTTTTTTTGTTAAATTTAAAAACTATAACTTGTCATAACACTAGAGAAGGTAATTTTTTTAACCTATATCCCATACCAAAACTCAATTTCATACCAAATTTAATCAGAAACAAATGCCAAAAGTGATTCCATAAAAATCCAGTATAGTGACATAATAGAGAAACATCCATAATTCAAGATTAAGAATGATCTAAGAAAGTATTTTTTGCCCCTGAATGATGTCATGTTAGATAATATTTATGAAAAAGACCATAAATATGTAAGCATTATGTATATAAAAATTGGTAAACACAGCTATGTTTACAAACTGAGGCACCTGGTTAGAACTTTAAGGCAAAAATATGGCCCAAGATATTATTTCAGGTTACACCTTTAACAGGTCAGAAAAACATAAAATTTTATAGAGTACACCATTTAGAGAATATGTGATTGCTCAGAGATAATGCATGTGAAATAAAAAATAGTGGTGTACTATTTTTGAGAACATTAAAAGTTTAATAGCTGCTTGCAAAATCCTTGGTTTTCCACACATTAAAAATAAGCTATAAACAGTATTTTCCAGATATTTTTTCTAAACTTTTTATTCCTTCGAATTAACGCTTTTTCTTGAAAATTCTGATTAAAAGTATTTATAATCTTAAAGTATCCTTAAGTCCGAAGATTTATTATTCTCAGTAAAGGTAATCAGCCGTTTGTTATTATTTGTCAAATTATTAAGATACGCTCGTATCACAGGATTTCCCACTGAATCACCTCCTATTATTTTGTCTGATTTACATTCCGATGTAACGTAATGAGGTTAAGTGGAAACATTTTCACTTTTACCTTTGTGAATTTCATTTCAGTTCTATAGTGTTTAAAAAATAATTGTAACTTTTACTCCTCCTTGGTCATATTAAACGGATCGAAATATTCCAAGATTTCGCATACTTTTCGTCGCGTAATCACCTGACTGAACAAAAGGTGAATAAACCTCCGCCAATTCCGCATTTTAAACATTGTTTGATATAGTATTTTTGCGTCGTCTCGTCCACGCGAACAAAGCGAGAATTTCAACAATAAAAAAATACTTGAGAGACACATAAGCATAAATCATCAAATGATTATTGTTACTAAGCTTAATGTTGATAGATGACATATTAATTTTAATAACACCAAATATAGTAATTGGCAGTTATTATGTGTTATTAGGGTTCAACTGTCTCCATTTAAATATTTAAATAATAAACACTAGTTTATAACTGCTTAAATTAAATATTTTTTTCCCAAATTATCCAAATATTTTAAGCTTCTAAACAAATATAATTACCTAATTATGTCCAGGTGTTCTAACACCCTTTACAGTATGTCTACCTAAACAAATAGGGTGATGATCTGTTGTGGAGACAACAGTAATTAAATAGGTGTAATAAAGAACCCTTCATTTCTTCTTTTAAAGCTCTCTTTAATTGCTTTATTGTGTATCACTAGGCACCAGAATTATATTTTGATTCACCCTTTGAGGTTATAAACCAAAAGGGTTCAGGTAAGGGCAGCTGTGGGTTTTTATGGGGTACTTTATAGAATTTCCCATCAATGAAAAATGTCTAGAATTGATGGTGTTGAAATGGTTAAAATGTGAATTTAAAATTTTTTGTGTTTTTTAGCAAAAATAATTTAATTTATTGTCTAATTTATAAGAAGATATTAAAATTTGCATTGAATGATTCTAAAGTAAAATCTCTTGGATATATATGCTGAATGACTAGCACCAAATAAATGGCAATTTATGAACTGTCCAAAGTATAGAACTGGACAGAGTAAGACATGTTTAAGAATCCAAATCATACACTTGTGTGCATAGAAATTGGCCCACTGTAAACCTTTGACTGAAAAAAAATTAATTGGGTCAAAAAAAATGCCCTTTGAAAGACAATGTAATATGCTTTAATGTGAGTATAAAAAATAAATGAGGGCGTGTTCGAAAAAACGCTCGCACCCATCGATTAATATTTTTGGTTGCACATTTTTCTCAACAAAAATGTTGTATATAGGGTGTCTCATGCCATACTTTTATTCAACTGTTTCTAAGATACACGGTTTTGAAGGTTGCTGTTGTTGTGAATTTAAAAGCTTCTAAAACTTATTTTACTAAAAATAGAAAAGAAACGAATTTAATTTTTCTATTCTTACTTTCCTACATTCCTTTTTTCTGAAAACATAAATGTAAAAAAAAATCAATGTACGTAAAATTATGAACGATACTCAACGAATTAAATATTTTAATTATTTTATTATTTCAAAATGCCCACCATTCACTTCTTGGGAAAATGCTAGTCTATTTAAAAACTCATCTAAATTGCGCGGTTTCTCTTTATAAACTTTTGATTTTAAATACCCCCAAAGAAAAAAATCCAGGGGTACGAGAGTGGGGGATATTGCAGGCCATTCCATAGGACCCCTCTTACCAATCCACTGTACGGGAAATACCGCATTCAAATATTCGCGTACCTGACGAGCAAAATGGGGTGGGGAACCATCCTGTTGAAAGCAAATAGATCTATTTGGTATATTAAGCTGATTTGTATTTGGAAAAGAAGTTGCGAGAGTCCAATAATTTTATTATTTAAAATCCCTGTCCAAACATTTAATTTTTGCGGATTTCTGTGTATGATTTTCTCTCATCCAATGGGGATTATTCATGCTCCATTACCTAAAATTTTGCTTATTTACCATACCATTTAAACAAAGCGTGGCTTTATTACTAAATAGTATCTGCCGATGGAACAATGAATTTAAGTGACACATTTCCATAAAATTTTCAGAAAATTCTAGTGTGCGAACAGGATCATGCAGTAATCTAAGTTTGTATGGGTGCTAATTTTCTTTCTTCAATACACGCAAAGTTGTTGGTCGGCTAACATTATTTGAGGCTACTTCAGAAGACGAAATATGGTGATTATCTTCCTCTTCTAATAAATAATTCAATCTTGTAGTTTCATTAATTTATGGACGATCCCGTACACGATTGTTCACTGTCTCTGTTTCTCTAAATTTTCTTTCAATTTTACTTACTGTACTTCTTGTAACGGGCCTCTCCGGATATTTTTATTAAACAAATTATCCAACAAATTATCTCCGTATCCAACAAAAATTCAAATTTCATTTCGTTGAGTTTCATTTAGAGGAACCATATTTACTTCAAATACGCACTGATACAAGTCATATTTGACAATTTACTTACCATGACAATATACCGTAATGTAGTAATGCTTGTTTTTTTTATTAGATATTTAAACAATTTCGAGTGCATTTATTCCATATTTTTTGGCATGTATCATATTTTGTATGTTTTCAGAAATAAGGAAAAAAAAGTAAGAATAGAAAAGTAAAATCCGTTTTTTTTCTATTTTTAGTAAAAAAGTATTTTTAGAGGCTTTTAAATTCATAAAAGAAGCAATTATCAAAACCGCGTATCTTAGAAACGGTTGAATAAAAGTATGGCATGTGATACATTAAAATGTTTATAATTTTATGTAGAATCCAAAAATGTAATCACATACAGGGTGTTCCATTTAGAATAAGAAAGTTAGTATTGACCACGGCCACATGAGACACCCTATATACAACATTTTTGTTGGAAAAATGCGCAACCAAAAATATTAATCGACGTGTGCGAGCGTTTCGAACGCGCCCTCATTTTTTTTTAATTGAATTTGTTCCATGTTTTTGCCATTCACTGTGTTTATAAAAACTTATTTGGACTTGCTACGTTTAATATAGTGAAATTAATGCATTTAGCAAATTAAGCCTTTTTATTATTAACATAAATAGGGTAATTGACAATTTAAAACTTAACACTTAATTTTTTTTTAATAATGGGTATGGTATGACTTCGTCTTGTCCTAATAATATCTCTCATAATTATTATGATTAGGCATAGATCTATTTAAGTTTGCTATTGTTTCTTGTGGGATTATAAGCCACTCTTCTTCTACTGCAACAATAAGCTCTGGGATCGAGTTTGGGGTATGAAGTCTAGCTCGAATACTTCAAAGGATTTAGGTCAGGATTGTATGCTGACCCCTCCATAACCTGAAACTCATTTTTGAAATGTAATATTGCACGATTCTTACGGTGTGTGGCTTTGTCATGAATAAAGGTAAATTCGTCTCTCATGTAGTCGACGTAAGGTACCACATGAATTGCTAAAATCTCTTCTATATATTTAGCAGCCGTTAAACGTCTTCTTCTGTGAACACGGTCGCCCCTACGAATGAACTTAAGGTCGGCTCCTATAGAAATTACACCCAGATCATGTAGGTTCATAAGCACTCTACTCTTCAAAGCAACAATCTGCAAATCGCTCTCTTTACTATGGAGGCATATTCTGGTCTCATCTGAGAACAGCACAGATCCTCATTGTTCCGACGTCCAATTCAGATGACGAAAACGCAGGCGTGCTTGCCGATGAGCTAGAGTAAGTTTTGGATCAATCGCAGGTGTTTTAGAGATCAGGTTATTTTCCTGCACTCCTCGCACCTCACTGAGTGAGTACTTGATGCGGTCGTTGTACTTGAAGGGCATTAAGGTAACAATTCCTTAATGTTATTGACACAATAAAGGGGTCACTATAAATAGCCTTCTGCCTGTTCCAGGTATGCGCGTGTCATCTGAAATTGTCTAGTATATCTTGCTGACCATAATTTTCAATGAAGCATTTTTAATTAAAGCAATCCCTTGGACGGCTTTTGTGGTGTAGTAAGCATTAAACTAACAGACTTGAACACTATTGAGATTATGAAAAACGAATAATATGGAAATTTTAGTTGCAGACGCAATAATTTTGATATTTGACAAGTTTGTTACAATCATCACATAAACACGTTTCATTTGTGTACCGGTTGCTACGCATATAAACGATATATATTAAATTGTCTTTGAAAAGTCATATTTCTTTTTTGTGATCTGATGAATATTTATATAGTCAAAGTCAAAGGTTTACAGGCCGATTTCTATGCACGCAAGTTTATATCTAAACTAGTTAGTGTAGAGACATCATTGTTGATAATTTGAGATTTTTAAAAGTTCAATAGAAACATTTTCAGGTTGTTTTTGTGTCAGAGCTTATTAGGCGGTGAGTAGAAATATTGCTTGCAATGTGTATTTTTCTCTTGTTGAGTCACATCTAAGATAAACTCTTCCATTTTGGAGTGCATGCGCTGATTTCCTATTAAAGTAAATTTTGCACAAGAAAACAATGAGATTTTGGTGGACAATGGCATTATTACAAAGCCACCATTGTTAGTGTTAGCAAAAGCGTGCTGTGCTTCATAAAAATAAGCTAAGTTTTCTAAGCCATTAACAGTCATTAGACAGATCAAGAATATTCCTTTTGCCATCCTTCATTGAGATCAGTTTAAGATTCAACATTTATAACCATATAGATATGACTGTAAGAAATCTATGATTTTTTTTTGTGAATTTTGAAATGTTTTTAAAGGTATTTTATTCTGTCAAAGAGTTTTTGCATGATGATATTATAATTAAATTGTGAAAACTATGTATTGTTTTGATCCATGTATCTATGAATATATGTTTGTTAATTTAAGCAACCATTTTTTCTTATCATTCTAATCTCTTTTTGTTAATCCCATTTTTAATATTTTTACCGTTATGATTTTTGATTTGTTTCATTAATTGCCTAAGATTTGCCAATAAAGTTTGTTCACACACATCAAATTTTGGACAATAAAATAGTTTCAAACAAACAAAAACAAAGATATAAGGAATGTATCGAAAGTAGTCTTAAGTAAGTACAGTTTGATCAAAAGTCTTAAACGTATATTAAGGCATCAT